>NW_023646595.1:27816-35316 GCF_015228065.2 Penaeus monodon | reverse complement strand
GCAACCCACAGTGATGAGGCAGGATAAAGGTTCTCTGCAGTAACCTATCTGGCTGAAGCTCCTCGCAAGCAATTGTGGTGGCCGTTGATTGATAGAAATAGATCAGTGTCGCCTGCGAAAGACTGAGCATGAAAGGCGAGAGTTGATCACCTCCTCGAAGGAACAGAGTGAGGTGATCAGGCCACCTGAAACAAGAGCACGAACACAAGATGGAATCTGAAGAGATGAAGGTAAAGGTGAAAAAAGCACACGAAAGTGTCCTGGTAGGCCTCAAACAGGAGTCTAAGAAGTCAGGGGGAAGGTAAAGATAGATCATGACCTCCTACTCTAAGAAAAAATTTTGGAGGCACGTGAACATGTAATATAACTGTTTTTTTTGTGTACGCGGTTACGCACTAAAGATAGTAGAAGGACCACTGGAATAAAAACAACAGCCCGAGGGCAGTGAGGAAAGACCTCAGGCTAGCGTAAAACCGAGTGCTTTGTCTTAAAGGGAAAAGAGTCTTGACAGGAAATGAAGATTCCCTCTTAAGTATCGTGCCCATGTCAACAGGCGAAATCACTGTGCTCTAATATGAAAAAACTGTTAAAGTTAATGAGGTAAGATGAGAAACCTTGTTTACTGTGCCTACAATCTGACCGACTTTACCTCGCACAGCCTTAAAATCAGAAGCTAATTGCTGAACGTTGTTCTCAAGCGTGTTGACAGCATGAGCAGACGAATCGAAACTGTGATCTACAGACGATAAGCTTTCCTTATACCTCCTGAATTCGAATGTAAGAGTGTCGTCATCCACAACTCCGAAAAGTACGTGCACAATATTGCCAACAAAATTGAATAATCCTCGGCAGACCCTACCTGTAGGATTGAGAGGCCCTACGAAAGAATTCAACTCTGCAATCGTTGATGATAAGATACGATTGAATAGGCGAATGTCATGTGCATCAAGAGGAGGATCTATGGTAAGGTTGTCACGAAAAGAAATTAACTGGTCCCTATGGGTATAGCATGAGTTTGGACTCGTTGCGGAGGGGCCCATAGCGAGAACCGGGCCCACATGGCTTGTTATAGGGAAAACCTTCCCAAGGTCCTCAATCATAGCCCCAGGTGCTCCTTCACGTTATGCGGCAGTCTCCCCCATGAGGAGTGCCACAAAGAATTGGACGACAGTATCCTGGAAGGGAGAGCCAGATATCACTCACACTCGCACCGACCAGCATAAAGAATATATCACAATAACCAGTTACAAGAAAAAAGGAATAGATGATAATGGTCTGTCTAGAATAGCGGTGCAGGTAATAGCATGCAATTGCAACTAATTATAGAGATAGAACAAAACTCTACGGGAGTAACACTATACTTGACGAACTCGGTAACTCTCGGGAAATGTGCAAGTAAATGAAAAAAGGATAATGTATCAAAGCAAGGATGACAATGAGAGGACAATCATGATTCCTGACACTGATAATACTAAAGCAGCCGCTTCGGACGTCAAAATGGAACCACTGCACAGAGCCATCAGCGACAGACTTGCCTCTTGTTGTTCTTTACTACCACAACTCTGTAGGGCCCCACAAAAAACGGGCAAAGCTTTAGGCCGAATAGTAGTATGAGCATGATTTTTCAGAAATCCCAAGGAACCGACCCGATAGATTTCACACGGAGTCTTATGCTGGTACTCAATTATCTGTCACGAGACCGGGTCAGGAACGCCTTTGCTTTCTGAACGCTCGCTGTGACGAGAAACCAAATACTCAGCATAGTTGCCCACATAGAGGGGACATGGCTTCATCTCCAGAGTTGGTAGCCGCTTGTCCTGTCCCGTGAGAAGACTTTGCCAAGGAAGAGTGATAGGTAATTGATGGTCGACTGGACGGTGGGGAGAAGAACATCCTAATCGCTTTGCTGTCGTCCACCATTTGACGCAAAATGGTGAAAATGGATCTATTTAAACGTTCTGTAATGCCTTGCCGGTGGACAGAAGGGCAAAACGTTCACCTGTGTCAATTTAGCTGCTGCGTGAGAGTGGCTAACACCTGATTTACAAACTCGGTACCGTTGTCCGAGCTTAAATATTGTGGACAGCCGTGACGGCACAAAATACGTCATGAAATGCTTTCGTTGTGCACCCCCAGCCTTTGACGGAACCGCCCCCAAAACCCCAGTAGCGAGAAAAATTTTCCACGAACACTAGAATGTGTTTGTTGACAGACCGTGATGTGTGAAACCAGACAAAGTGTCACTGACACCTTCTGCCAGGGAAAATCCGGAATATCGAACTTAAGTGCAGGCACGGGATCGCTTGTGTGACCCTGTACAGGGGCACGTCTTGCAAGACTGACGTGATTAGCTACCCTCGTTACTAACCACGGAAAATAAAATCAGTTACGGTCAACTGCATGCCTTATGAACACCACAATGTGCTGCCTCATGGTATTTATGAGCATACTTCAACACACGCGGCACTAAACTTTCCGGCACCACCAGGACCTGTCGGACGATCCACTGGACCCATAAATTTGCTTCGTTGGGATCTCCAAAAAAACAGTCCGTTTTCGTCAAGAAAAAATCCTTAACCGCAACCCTTTAAACTTGGGAAAATTCCCTGCCCTTGGCTAAGGCTCGAATGATCTGCGTAAATTTTGTCGGGACGCTGGGCAGCATATACTTCATCTTTATCAAGTTCCAAGGGAGGACCTGTGAAACTATTCACAACAGTGATGAAGGCAAGCTAAAAGAAGGGGGGAAACCAGCAGCGTCGTTCCCCTCAAAGATTGCGAGTTTTTCAATTGGGCCCGTGACAGCGGTCAGTAGCGACATTTGCGCAGCCCTGAATAAAACACAAAAGTCACATCGAAATCGCCTAGGATATCCTGGTAACGTGCCCTACGACCATATGGATCATTACCATTAAACGACGTGAGCGGCATGTGGTCTGTGTGAACCATGACCTTGTACCCCAGTTAATATCTCTGAAGTACTTAAGAGCCCATACAATCGCCAACATCTCCCTATCGGTGACCGTTTTGTCTGCATTAGTGAGAACCCTACTAGCAAACCCGATAGGACCAGATTCCCTTCATGCTCCTGCATTAAACGGCTTCTAGCCCACATTCGACGCGTCTGTGTGGAGAATGAAGGGGAGATCAAACCTCGGAAATGCAAAAAACGGGGGCGTGCGATAGGCAATATTATAAGTTGAAAATGTGTTGACCTGCTCCTCGCCCGACGCCAGGGGACATCTTCTTGCAGCGATCCTCCAAAATCCTTAATGAACGGTCTATAAAAACCTGCAACCCCAGGAAGTTTTCCTTGTTGCATCAGAGGGAATGGGGAACATACGACAGCTTTTACCTTGGCCTCATTAGGGGCAAAACCTGCAGTACTAACAGAATGACCGAGGAAATCTAAACACGACTGGAAGAAATTTCACTTAGCCGGATTAATTTTTAAACCCGTATCCAAAGTCGCTGAAAAAACACTGCGCACCGCGCTTCATGGTCCCTGATCGAAGGTGAACAAACCAAAATATCGTCTAAATAACAGCACCTGATCATTAATTAAACCCTGCAGGGGCGAGAGCCATAAAACGACTAAACGTCAGAGGAGAGTTCCTGAGACCCATAGGTACACCAGGAACTCAAAGTGACCCACATGCGTCGATAATGCAGGTATGGGCGCTGTCTCTGTCAGGGGGACCTGAAGGAAACCTTTCGCCAGATCAATGGAGGAGAAGACCTTACTCTTTCCCAATGTCTTGCAAGACTGACGAAGGTTAGGAATAGGATAAGGTGACGGAACGGTCAAACCCTTTTTCAGGCGCCGAAAAACGCAACAGGACGAAACCATGCGACGCTTCGGCCACCAGCAGCATCGCGCTGACCACGGGCTAGTCGAAGGGTTTAATCAGCCTTTTTGCAGCATACCACGCACTTCCTCCTCTAGAATCTGACGCCTGCTGTGCGGAAACTTGTATGCCGGAAAATACACAGGTTAGATCCAGGCTTGTTTAAAACAGTTTCTCTACCATGTGCCCTTTGCCTAACGGGCCTTCCTTGGTCGGGTATTTATTTTAACAACTTGCCTAGTATCTCCTTACCTCACTAAATGCGAATGGCCACTGCATAGCTTTTGCTAATGCTGCAGAGAATGGGTTTGTGAACGTGGGACGTGGAAGAAACCGCGCCAGAGAAAGCTGACCCTAGGCAGTTCAACTCAGCTTATCAGGAGTCCGTGACTATTAATCTGACACCACTATCAACAGACAAAGGCAGGTGTTAGTTCATCACATGGACTTGCGCACTCCCCTCCCGCAAGGTAACAGAGAGGGGAAAAACCCCTTTACTCGACAATTCTCAGGGAGGACCAAACAAAGTGCCATATTTACCAACCGAGGCCGTTACATTAACCAGAACGTCATGGAAAGGCGGAATTACTACAACTCCCGCCCACAATTTCCCAAACCATCCGGCCTAGTACATGGTAACTGTCGGCCTCCATCCCAGGGGTCCGGCGGTTCGCGCCCCGCCCAGGGGCGAGAAGTTGCAACTGTCGCCCGGAGGGTTTCTGTGTGTGGGTGGGCACCAGGCGGGCAAGGACTCTGTTCCCGAGTCAGCAGCAGCTCACACAGTGAGCAAATCAAGCAGACCGTATTCACACCAAGAATATCCCTTTATCAAATGGAATCCAAACCAAAATTTAAAACTTTAAAAATTTAAAAAATTCGATGCTTTGATGAGCGGGATGATGTGGAAGATTTTGGCCGCGTGATGTGTGTGTGAGGTATCTGTACATGCTGAGGGAAACAATTTCCCTGGAATAGAGTGAGACCTAGAAGGACTCGTAGAAGTCATAGAACGTGAGGGAGATAGAATCGGTTGTGGAGAGAGATAGGGGGAGGAGGTAATTGCGGGGAAGAGAAGGGAGGTAGGGGAGGGGTCAAGGGAGGAGGTAGGGGAGGGATTCATGTGTCCGTGCGTGTGGTCGTGAGATACACATATAGATCTAAGCTACACCTAGCTTAGATCCGTCACACCTCTAACACAAACCTTTGGGTGGGCGATACCTCCGACGAGAGCTGAAACTCCTCTAACCACTCGTTCACTCACGAGACTGATGCAATTTCCTGTACAATGAAAGAGTAGTGACCTTCCATTAAGCTTAGCAGGGAAGAGAGGGGGCCCGTTCCTGTGTTCGGTATACTAACACTAACGACACGAGACCGAGAAGACGACGTAACTACACCGGAGACAATGCACTTCTTCTCCTGGGTTTGAACCCTACCATATCTTCCTCTAAAAAATGAACCACCCACTTACTGTAAGCACCATCCCTGGTTCATTCTCGCGATGAATTTAAGGGTGATCGCCACCTGGGTTTGGGGGAAACCCCGTGCACTCATTAAACACGTGCCCTTGTTTGTTTCGTACAGGCAGAACTGCTTAGTAGAGCACTTAAACGGACGATGCATCCTAAACATCTACGGGCACTGCCCAGTTTCGGTGCCCGTTAGCCACATGTGGTCGTGGGTTTTTGCGAGCAGTTACCGAGGGAGAAGGGCGGCAAAGTACCCGCGCTCCAGAGGGAAGTCCGGATACGCACCCGAGGGTGAGGGAGGGGGAAATTGGGTTTCGCAGCGGTAGCGGGGCGGGCGAGGCACGACTATTTCGTGCCTTCGTCGCACTGGCAGTTCACGCCCCGAACTGTTATATTTGCATTATTACCCTTGTTTTTTCCCCGTTCTAACCACAATTGCAACCACTGCACATTTCCACCCCGGGTTTACATCTCATTCGCGAGGACTTCAGGAAAACTTATCGAATGAAGCCGTCGACTTATCCTGAACCTGTTTTTCGCACAGCTGGAGAGATAGAAGACACAACCACGCTTTAGCAAAATGTTTAAGAACTGCCGGTGTGGTGTGCTCGGGGTAACACATTGCTTCAAACACACCCACGCGTTGATCCCAGGATAGACTGCGCCCTGTTTTTTCTGCTCCTGGAATTTTTAGATTTCATTTAGGCTAGTACAAGTGCTGTGCAGTGTTTTGTCAGTGATTTCCATTTTGTCCGGTTTTAGTACTTTCTAAGAAATTGAGCTTTACCTTTCGATACTTGGCCCCCACCTACTGCCTTGCCACCTTCCCTCTTTCTCTGGATTTGTGTTCCGCTGATTTTAAGTATGGTGCTTCTTCGGTACAACAGAAAAACATTATATTCTCTTAAAAACAATTGTGGATACCCAAACAGTGAAGTGATACACATATTAAAGAATTTAGACATTTTTCATGCCCGGGGCAGCTAAAGAGGCCGTCACACTCAACGCCGCATTCCCATACTCCGGACTAGGAACAAGCAAAAGAAGGCCTAATGTCACATCCCTGTCTAATGTCACATCCCTCAACAACAAAATAGACGAGCTGCACACTATCATCACTTCTGAATCACCGGGAATTGTAGCCATCACAGAGGCGTGGCAAATCCAGGCTGATACCATACATATACCTGGCTACAGCATCTTCCATCGCCTCTGCACAAACAAACGTGGAGGAGGGGTCATTCTGTTGTCCCAAAATGACCTCTCATTCACCCCCTTGGACGTGGAAGTTCCGGTTGACCTGGAAGTGTTGTGGGTGCGGGTCAACCCTCCTCACCACCCTCGCCTCGCCGCGTCCCTCATCTGCTGCGTGATTTACCACCCCCCACGAGCCCCCACCAAACAACTGCTACTCAGCCACTTGACCCACACCACTGAACTTCTGCGAGTGCGATACCCGTCATGCAAGTTGATAATATGTGGTGATTTTAATGAAATAGACACCTTTGACCTGCAAAATGAGCTCTATCTGTCACAAGTAGTAAACTTTCCCACTTATGAACAAAGAACCCTGGATTTGATCCTTACTGATTTACATGACTGTTACCAGCCTCCTCTCCTGTATTCTCCTGTCGGCTGCAGCAGACACGTATCTGTGTTATGGCTGCCTTCGCCCACCGTCTCTCAGCCAAAGCAGACCATGACCAGGAAATACGGCCACTCACATCCTCAATCATACAGTTTGGGCAGGGATTACCCAACACCCGGTGACTGACGTTCTTACCGCTGTTGATGTGGAGGAGAAGTGGCACTAATATCTCTCGACCGTCACTACGGCTTTTAACCACTTCTTTTCCGGAAAAGTCACTCAGTACACACCCATTGGACCTGCCTTGGATCACGGACCGCATCAGACGCCTCATTCAACAGAGAAATCAAGCCTTCCACCGCCTACAAATCACTCCACAACACAGTCATCAGGGAAATAAAAACAGCCAAGAAAACCTTTATCACAACAACTACAACACCTGCAGCCCAGCCAATGGTACAGAAAAGTTCGGGAGCTGTG
The DNA here is from genome assembly GCF_015228065.2 of Penaeus monodon. Taxonomy (NCBI): domain Eukaryota; kingdom Metazoa; phylum Arthropoda; class Malacostraca; order Decapoda; family Penaeidae; genus Penaeus; species Penaeus monodon. The sequence continues at coordinate 27,931 of NW_023646595.1, read as the reverse complement.
CGGCCTTGCAAATCGGCCGTGCACGTTTCCATGCACCAGCAACCTTACCCCCAGTGAGCAGCAAAGGCTCTCAATGACCATTTCGCCTCAATTTGTCAGCAGCCCCCCCACCCCT
>NW_023646595.1:17500-27716 GCF_015228065.2 Penaeus monodon | reverse complement strand
GGGTTGCGGATTGCATTGGAGGTAAGGGGACCTAAACGCAACTGTTTCCCCCCCAAAGTACTGCTTGTCACAGGAGGCACAAGGAACAGCATAGGTGCCCAACTTCGAAGTAGAAGGAGGGCTGGTACGGACCAGGTTGCGACAGAGAATGTTCACCTGGTGAAAGATCTGCCTGCAGTTGAGAAGGTGAAAATTGCGACGGAGAGAGTAGATCTCCTCAGTGTAGGGCAGGCTGAAGATGGGCAGGTGAGGAGTCTCTTTAGGAGGAGAGTCGTGGTAGAAGGTACGCCGTGCCCTGGATAACGCGGTGTCGAGAACATGACCAGGGTAGCCCAGTTTGGAGAACGATGCAACGACGCAAGAAGACGATCTCTCCATCCAGGTACTTGGGGTCACAGATGTGGAGGGCGCGAAGGAATAGGAAGGTGGTAACACCTCTCTTACCATGGAGAGGGTGGTATGAGAAGAAGTGTATGTACATACCACTGTGTATAGGCTTCCTGAATATGGAGAAGGAGAAGTGGTCAGCAGAGCGATGGACTAGGGTGTCCAAGAAAGGGAGCTTGTTGTCAACCTCCCATTCCACCTTGAAACAGAGGGAAGAAGAGAGAGAGTTCAGCTGTATCAGGAAATCCGGGAACAGGGCAGGGTCATGAGGCCAGAGAGCAAAGACGTCGTCGACATACCTCAGCCAGACCGATAGTCGAAAGGAGATGGAAGGAAGAAGCCCAGACTCGAAGAATTCCATGAACAGGTTTGCCAGGACTGGAGAGAGGGGAGAGCCCATGATAACACCGAACGTCTGAGAGTAGAAGCGACCTTCAAAGGAAAAGGAATTAGACTCCACACACAGACGAATCAGCTGGAGGAAGACGTCGGTGGGCAGAGGGAGACAAGGATCCTCTGCGGGGACTCTCCTCTGGAGGAAAGCGAGGACGTCATTGTGCGGGACCTTGGTTAACAGGGAGTCAACATCCAAGCTCATCATGATCGCCGGTGATACTCCACGAACGCGGGATATGAAGTCCTGAGAGTGGCGAAGGTGAGCAGGAGAGAAGGTGCCAAGAAGGGGAGTGAGAGATAGCAGCCTGTTTTCCGGAGGCGAATCTCTACCAGAGGTTCAGGGTCATCAATCCTCGTTTCTATGGGCTTCCTAAAACCGGTCAACCGCCCTGAGAGCGAAGGCTGGGCCGACATTACCACGTCGGGCGCTGGGCACGACTACCGGGTCAGACGAGGTCAGATAAGATCGTCATTTATGTCCTCGCTGAGTTGATGTTTCTAAATTAGACTTGCAGCCACGTGGCAAACAGCCATGTGGTCTATTGGTAAAATGGCTTACAGAAATAGGCCATAGTGTGTGTGTGTGTGTGCAAACATATACATGTATGTATATATATGTGTATGTGTGTGTGTGTGTGTTTAATATATATATATATATATATATATATATATATATATATATATATATATATATATATATATATATATATACACACATATATGTATATAGTATATATATATACACACATATATGTATATAGTATATATCTATATACATATATGTGTGCGTATGTGTGTGTGTGTGTAACATCTATGAATAGTGAAATCTGCCTGAGCTGGGGTGACATCAATTAATCAAGAGAGCCGGCTAGGCAGCTGATGACCTCCTGGGTCATGACCTCACCTTCGGCGATAACGAGAAACGCCTGGAGGGGGTAGCCGAGGATAAACAGCTGTGTCCCCACGCCCTAGGTTGGAAGCGTCCCAGAAATACCCGAAGGAGTCAGTCCGAGTCCGTTCCCTGAACCGCGAACACCTTCCCCCTTTGGAGCTGACGCCGTCTACCGCGTCAAGATCCATTTTAATCTACGTGTCTGTTCCCTCAATAAAGCTGAGAAACAGATACTGAGTTTTCCTCTGGACCTGCCAGATAATATAATGGTATTCTAGTATAATTCAAATGAGAGACCATTATAGCTGGTAATAATAATAATAATAATAATAATAATCGGTTTATTTTATTTCATGCAGCCAGAGGCTGAAAATATACATAGAAAATATAGATAGAGAGACAAACTATATATACATAAACATATAAACAACATATAACAAAGTAAACTAACAATCAATAACAACAAAATAAACAGATAAACAAAAGCCAAGTACAAAATCTGAAGCTCCGGGAGTGGAACGCCAAGGGACTTGAGGCGACGCAGCATGTGAAGCCTGTTCCTACAGGCTTCACATGCTGCGTCGCCTCACGATGTCTCTAACGTGCTGCGTCCAGGAGAGCTTATCGTCGCTGGTGACGACGAGCAGCTTTGTGGAACGGACTACGTCGACCGGATGGTTGTCCAGCGTGAGGATGGGCGAGGGGGCGGGGTTGGTGGAGAAGTCGAACTGCATCACAACTTACTTCTGGCGATTGATGGTAACGTGATATATGGTGGTCCAGGAGAGGAGGTTGTCGAGGGTGCGAGTGGTCAGGGCAGGAACTATCAATGGCGGCGGCGATGGTCGAGTTATCCACATATTTCCAACGATGCTCGGTATCGAGGAGAGCGTCGTTAATCATGGGTAGGAAGCATAGGGGGCCCATTCTAGTCCCCTGCGGGACTAGAAGGCTGGAGACTTGACCCTGCACGCACATGGCCTGTTGCTTGTTGGAGAGAAAGTCTGCCAGCCAGGGGATGAAGCACTCCCTGATGCCCGTGGAAGATGCTGCTTTTGAGATGTGGTCCACCAGGACGAAAGCTTTCTTGAAATCTATGAAGATGCTGGTGACGGAGGATTTGCGCTTGTCGAGGTGGGCGTGGACGAAGTCGAGGAAGCTGACGAGGCAGTGTGTGGTGGAAGAGGATCGCATGTTGCCGAACTGCCGAGTGTCAACGCTGGGCGCGAGGTCCTGGTAAGCCCAGTCAGCGACAAAGCTTTCACAGCAGGCTGGGTAACGGAGTAATGCCGATGGGTCGTAGTTCGCCGAATGAGGTGGGGCTTGGGGTTTTCCCGATGGCGGTGACAAATGCTGTCTTCCATTGTGATGGGCACTTAGACTGTTGCAATGAGGCGTTTATCATGGAAGTAAGAGGAGTGGCAAGTTCCATTGCGAACTCCTTGATGAGGCGCATTGGCAGGTCAAGGGGAGTGGTGGCTCTTTTGACTCAGATTTTTCCCAGCTTCTGAAGCACCTGGGACTGACTGACTCTGGGAGCAAGTGAGCGGGCCGGCAGGTAGGCGGGGAGGCGGGTGGTGTCCAGGGGGGGTAGCTGCTGACAAATTGAGGCGAAATGGTCATTGAGAGCCTTTGCTGCTTCACTGGGGGTAAGGTTGCTGGTGCATGGAAACGTGCACGGCCGATTTGCAAGGCCGCACAGCTCCCGAACTTTTCTGTACCATTGGCTGGGCTGCAGGTGTTGTAGTTTGTTGTGATAAAAGGTTTTCTTGGCTGTTTTTATTTCCCTGATGACTGTGTTGTGGAGTGATTTGTAGGCGGTGATGTTGTGAGAGTGGAAGGCTTGATTTCTCTGTTGAATGAGGCGTTTGATGCGGCCCGTGATCCAAGGCAGGTCCAATGGGTGTGTACTGAGTGACTTTTCCGGAAAGAAGTGGTTAAAAGCCGTAGTGACGGTCGAGAGATATTAGTGCCACTTCTCCTCCACATCAACAGCGGTAAGAACGTCAGTCACCGGGTGTTGGGTAATCCACTGCCCAAACTGTATGATTGAGGACTGTGAGTGGCCTGTATTTCCTGGTCATGGTCTGCTTTGGCTGAGAGACGGTGGGCGAAGGCAGCCATAACACAGATACGTGTCTGCTGCAGCCGACAGGAGAATACAGGAGAGGAGGCTGGTAACAGTCATGTAAATCAGTAAGGATCAAATCCAGGGTTCTTTGTTCATAAGTGGGAAAGTTTACTACTTGTGACAGATAGAGCTCATTTTGCAGGTCAAAGGTGTCTATTTCATTAAAATCACCACATATTATCAACTTGCATGACGGGTATCGCACTCGCAGAAGTTCAGTGGTGTGGGTCAAGTGGCTGAGTAGCAGTTGTTTGGTGGGGGCTCGTGGGGGGTGGTAAATCACGCAGCAGATGAGGGACGCGGCGAGGCGAGGGTGGTGAGGAGGGTTGACCCGCACCCACAACACTTCCAGGTCAACCGGAACTTCCACGTCCAAGGGGGTGAATGAGAGGTCATTTTGGGACAACAGAATGACCCCTCCTCCACGTTTGTTTGTGCAGAGGCGATGGAAGATGCTGTAGCCAGGTATATGTATGGTATCAGCCTGGATTTGCCACGCCTCTGTGATGGCTACAATTCCCGGTGATTCAGAAGTGATGATAGTGTGCAGCTCGTCTATTTTGTTGTTGAGGGATGTGACATTAGACAGGGATGTGACATTAGGCCTTCTTTTGCTTGTTCCTAGTCCGGAGTATGGGAATGCGGCGTTGAGTGTGACGGCCTCTTTAGCTGCCCCGGGCATGAAAAATGTCTAAATTCTTTAATATGTGTATCACTTCACTGTTTGGGTATCCACAATTGTTTTTAAGAGAATATAATGTTTTTCTGTTGTACCGAAGAAGCACCATACTTAAAATCAGCGGAACACAAATCCAGAGAAAGAGGGAAGGTGGCAAGGCAGTAGGTGGGGGCCAATGTATCGCAAGTAAAGCTCAATTTCTTAGAAAGTACTACACCGACAAAATGGAAATCACTGAAAAACACTGCACAGCACTTGTACTAGCCTAAATGAAATCTAAAAATTCCAGGAGCAGAAAAAACAGGGCGCAGTCTATCCTGGGATCAGACGCGTCGGTGTGTTTGAAGCAATGTGTTACTCAGAGCACACCACACGCGGCAGTTCTTGAACATTTTGCTAAAGCGTGGTTAGTGTCTTCTATCTCTCCAGCTGTGCGCAAACAGGTTCAGGATAAAGTCGACAGTGCTTCATTCGATAAGCTTCCTGAAGTCCTCGCGAATGAGATGTCAGACAAGGGTGGAAATGTGCAGGTGGTTGAAATTTGTGGTTAGAACGGGGAAAAAAACAAGGGTAATAATGCAAAATATAACAGTTGGGGGCGGTGAACTGCCAGTGCGGACGAAGGCACGAAATAGTCGTGCCTCGCCCGCGCCCGCGTACCGCTGCGCAGAGCAATTCCCCCCTCCCTCACCCTCGGGTGCGTATCCGGAGCTTCCCTCTGGAGCGCAGTACTTTGCCGCGCCTTCTCCCTCGGTAACTGCTCGCAAAAACCCACGACCACATGTGGCTAACTGGGCACCGAAACTTGGGCAGTGTCGTAGATGTTTGGGGATGCATCGTCCTTTTAAGTGCTTACTAAGCAGTTCTCCCTGTACTGTAACAAACAAGGGCACGTTTTTAATAAAGTGCACGGTTCCCCAACCAGGTGGCGATCACCCTTAAATTTCACGCGAGAATGAACAGGGATGGTGCTTACAGTAAGTGGGTGGTTCATTTTTTAGAGGAAGATATGGTAGGGTTCGAACCAGGAGAAGAAGTGCATTGGTCTCCGGTGTAGTTACGTCGTCTTCTCGGTCTCGTGTCGTTAGTGTTAGTATACCGAACACAGGAACGGGGCCCCCTCTCTTACCTGCTAAGCTTAATGGGAAGGTCACATACTCTTTCATTGATACAGGAAATTGCATCAGTCTCGTGAGTGAACGAGTGTTAGAGGAGTTTCAGCTCTCGTCGGAGGTATCGCCAGCCAAGGTTTGTGTTAGAGGTGTGACTGGATCTAAGCTAGGTGTAGCTTAGATCATATATGTGTATCATACACGACCACACGCACGGACACATGAATCTCCTCCCCTACTCCTCCTCCCTTGACCCCTCCCCCTACCTCCCGTCTCTTCCCCGCAATTACCTCCTCCCCCTATCTCTCCTCCACAACCGATTCTATCTCCCTCACGTTCTATGACTTCTACGAGTCCTTCTAGGTCTCACTCTATTCATCAGGAAAGTTTCCCCTCAGCATGCTACAGATACCTCACACACACATCACGCGGCCACATCTCTCACATCATCCCGCTCATCAAAGCATCGAATGTTTTAAAGTTTTAAAGTTTTAAAGTTTGGTTTGGATTCCATTTGATACAATGGATATTCTTGGTGTGACATACTGTCTGCTTGATTTTGCTCACGTGTGTGAGCTGCTGCTGAACTCGGCGGAACAGAGTCCTTGCCCGCCGTGGTCCCCAGCCACAGCAGTAACCCCCCGGGCGACAGTTGCAAACTTCTCGCCCCTGGGCGGGGCGCGAACCCCCGACCCCTCGGATGAGAGGCCGACACGTTACCACTGTAATAGGCCGGAGGGTTTTGGCGCACTTAGTGGCGCGGGGTCTGTAGAAATTTCCGGGCCTTTCCATGACGTTTGGTTAATGTAACGGCCTCGGTTGGTAAATATGGCACATGCTTGGTCCTCCCTGAGAATTGTCGAGTAAAGGGGTTCTTCCCTCTCTGTATACCTTGCGGGAGGGGAGTGCGCAAGTCCATGTGATGAACTTAACACCTGCCCCTTTGTCTGTTGATAGTGGTGTCAGATTAATAGGTCACGGATCTCCTGATAGCTGAGTTTGAACTGCCTACGTCAGCTTTCTCTGGCGCTGTTTCTTCCACGTCCCACGATTCAGCTAACCCATTCTCTGCAGCATTAGCAAAAGCTATGCAGTGGCCATTCGCATTAGTGAGGGTAAGGAGATACTAGGCAAGTTGTTAAATCAATACCCCGACCAAGGAAGGTCCGTTAGGCAGAACGCACATGGTAGAGCACTGTATTACTCTAGAGCCTGGATCTAAGCCTGTGTATATTCCGGCATACAAGATTCCGCACAGCAGGCGTCAGATTCTAGAGGAGGAAGTGCGTGGTATGCTGCAACAAGGGCTGATTCAACCTTCGACTAGCCCGTGGTCAGCGCCGATGCTGCTGGTGCCGAAGCGTCAGCATGGTTTTCGTCCTGTTGCGATTTTCGGCGCCTGAAAAAGGTGACCGTTCCGTCCCCTTTTATCCTATTCCTAACCTTCGTCAGTTTGCAAGACATGGTGGAAAGAGTAAGGTCTTCTCCCCCATTGATCGGGCGAAAGGTTTTCCTTCAGGTCCCCCTGACAGAGGACAGCCGCCCATACACTGCATTATCGACGCATTGGGTCATTTTGAGTTCCTGGTGTCACCTAGGGTCTCGGGAACCTCCTCTACTTTTAGTCGTCTTATGGCTCTGTCCTGCAGGGTTTAATTAATGATCAGGTGCTAGTCTATTTAGACGATATTTTGGTTTGTTCACCTTCGACCAGGGACCATGAAGCGCGTTGCGCAGTGTTTTTCAGCGACTTTGGGGATACGGGTTTAACAAATTAATCCGGCTAAGTGTAAATTCTTCCAGTCGTGTTTAGATTTCCTCGGTCATTCGTTAGTACTGCAGGTATTGCCCCTAATGAGGAAAGGGTAAAAGCTGTCAGTATTTTTTCCCCATTCCCTCTGATGAAAACACAGGTAAAGTCGTTCCTGGGGTTAGCAGGTTTTTATAGACCGTTCATTAAGGTTTTTGGGAGGATCGCTGCAAGAAAGATGCCCCCTGGCGCTCGGGCGAGGAGCAGGTCAACACTTTTTCAACTTAAAATATTGCCTATCGCACGCTCCCGTTCTTGCATTTCCGAGTTTGATCTCCCTTCATTCTCCACAAGACGCGTCGAATGTTGGGCTAGAAGCCGTTTTAATGCAGGAGCATGAAGGGAATCTGGTCCTATCGGGTTTGCTAGTAGGGTTCTCACTAATGCAGACAAAAATGCGGTCCCCGATAGGGAGATGTTGGCGATTGTATGGGCTCTTAAGTACTTCAGAGATATTATACTGGGGTACAAGGTCATGGTTCACACAGACCACATCCCGCTCACGTCTTTTAATGGTAATGACCCCATATGGTCGTAGGGCACGTTACCAGGATACCCTAGGCGATTTCGATGTGACTTTTGTGTTATTCAGGGTGCGCAAATGTCGCTAATGACACGCGGTCACGTGCGCAATTGAAAACTCGCAATCTTTGAGGCGGAACGACGCTGCTGGTTTCCCCCCTTCATTTAGCTTGCCTTCATCAGCTGTTGTGAATAGTGCTTCACAGGTTCCTCCCTTGGAACTGCTGAATAAAGATGAAGTATATGCTGCCCAGCGTGCCGACAAAATTTTACGGCCAGACATTCGAGCCTAGCCAAGGGCATGGAAGTTCCCAAGTTTAAAGGGTTGCCGGTTAAGGATTTTTTTCTTGACGACACGGGACTGTTATTTTGGAGATCCCAAACGAAGCGAATTATGGGTCGCAGATGGATCGTCCGACAGGTCCTGGTGGTGCCGGAAAGTTTAGTGCCGCGTGTGTTGAAGTATGCTCATGAATACCATGAGGCAGCACATTGTGGTGTTCATAAGGCAGTGCAGTTGACCCGTAACTGATTTTATTTTCCGTGGTTAGTAACGAGGGTAGCTAATCACGTCAGGTCTTGCAAGACGTGCCCCTTGTACAAGGGTCACACAAGCGATCCCGTGCCTGCACTTAAGTTCGATATTCCGGATTTTCCCTGGCAGAAGGTGTCATGTGACACTTTGTCTGGTTTCACCACATCACGGTCTGGCAACAAACACTTTTAGTGTTCGTGGGGCAATTTTTTCTCGCTACTGCGAGTTGGTGGCGGTTCCGTCAAAGGCTGCGGTGCACATCACGAAAGCATTTCATGACGTAATTTGTTGCCGTCACGGCTGTCCACAATATTTAAGCTCGGACAACGGTACCGAGTTTGTAAATCAGGTGTTAGCCACTCTCACGCAGCAGCTAAATGTGACACAGGTGAACGTTTTGCCATTCTGTCCACAGGCTAATGGCATTACAGAACGTTTAAATAGATCCATTTTCACCATTTTGCGTCAACTGGTGGACGACAAACAAAGACGATTAGGATGTTCTTTCCCACCGTCAGTCGACCATCAATTCTACCTATCACTCTTCCTTGGGCAATAGTCTTCTCCGGGACAGGACAAGCGGCTACAACTCCTGGAGATGAAGCCATGTCCCCTCTATGTGGACAAACTATGCTGAGTATTTTGGTTTCTCGTCACAGCGAGCGTTTCAGAAAGCAAAGGGGTCCCGACCAGGTCTCGTGACAGAATAATTGAGGGACCAGCATAAGATCTCTCGTGTGGGAAAACTATCGGGTCGGTTCCTTGGTATTTCTGAAAAATCATGCTCATACTACTATTCGGCCTAAGCTTAGCCCGTTATTTGTGGGTCCCTACAGAGTTGTGGTAGTAAAGAACAACAAGAGTGCAAGTCTGTCGCTGATGGCTCTGTGCAGTGGTTCCATTTTGACGTCCTGAAGCTGGCTGCTCAGTATTATCAATGTCAGGAATCATGATTGTCCTCTCATTGGTCATCCTTGCTTTGATACATTATCCTTTTCTCATTTACTTGCACTAGTCCTCGAGAGTTACCGAGTTCGTCAAGTATATGTGTTACTCCCGTAGAGTTTTGTTTCTATCTCTATAATTAGTTGCAATTGCCCGCTATTACCCGCACCCCTCATTCTAAGACAGACCATTACATCCTATTCCTTTTCTCTTGTAAACTGGTTATTGTGATATATTCTTTATGCTGGTCGTGCGAGTGGGAGTGATATCTGGCTCTCCCTTCCAGGATACTGTCGTCCCTATTCTTTGTGGCATCCTCATGGGAGGAGACTGCCGATAACGTGAAGGACGCACTGGGGCTAGATTGAGGACCCGGGAAGGTTTTCCCTATAACAAGCCATGTGGAGGCCCGTTCTCGTATTGCCACTCCGCCAACGAGTCCAAACTCATGCTATACCATAGGGACCAGTTTAATTCTTTTCGTGACAACCTTACCATAGATCCTCCTCTTGATGCACATGACATTCGCCTATTCAATCGTATCTTATCATCAACGATTGCAGAGTTGAATTCTTTCGTAGGGCCTCTCAATCCTACAGGTAGGGTCTGCCGAGGATTATTCAATTTTGTTGGCAATATTGTGCACGTACTTTTCGGAGTTGTGGATGACGACACTCTTACATTCGAATTCAGGAGGTATAAGGAAAGCTTATCTGTAGATCACAGTTTTTGATTCGTCTGCTCATGCTGTCAACCGCTTGAGAACAACGTTCAGCAATTAGCTTCTGATTTTAAGGCTGTGCGAGG
>NW_023646595.1:2500-12500 GCF_015228065.2 Penaeus monodon | reverse complement strand
ATACTCCCCACGATTCGCAACGAATGTGCGAAACTCGGACGGGAGGGTATTTGATGTACTGCAAACAATCGTACCTATCAGTCCAGAACACCCGGAGATCATAGGCAAAGAGAGCTCTTCTGCAATTTGCATCTGTGGGGCTGCAGGAATGCTGCTCCAATCAAGTATGGGGTGGTTGGTTGTCTTTATTGGAGCCAGTCTTGTTAATTGTCAACATGAGAGCACAGTGATGATGAAGCCCGACCACACTTGTATCCTCAAGTAAAGCAAGCGGATGCAAACGCCTTTGGGATGCATCACAGACATGATGTGCTGCACACTGCCGATTTTTTCCAAGATTCATAGGCCCTATGCACCTGTTGACACAGAAGGCCTTCCAATTCCTTAGTGTTAACGAGCCATGCATTCCCATTTACGGGAAAATTCTGTGAGCTAAGCTACTTCATCAATCCTCTCGTGGCACGTCTACTCTTCTTGGTAGATCCTATTGCCTCTCACCGTTGAATGGGGCCTAACAAGTCCGAGCGGGTCCTATACTGACCCCATGCGCTTAGCATACCTCTTTTTGAGATCGGTACAGTTACTCTGATCTGAAGCACATCACTCTCTGACCCACCGGACCCCTCAAAGGGTCTCTGTCAGTTGGTAGGTCCTGTTTTGTCGATCAATATCTTAACAGGAGGACTCATGTCAATCCTGTGGGGATCGCAGCCTTAGTAGTAATAACCCCTTTTTGACGTTTGAAATCATTAGTTAGTGAAAGCACTGGTTTTAGGTGGCCTTCAACTGCTTTGCCTGGTGATATGGCAATTGCTTCATTCCTCAAAAAAAAAACATTCAAGGGTACTTACATAGAAGTTCCTTTACATCTGCTAATTTGATTTTAGCCTAGTGTTCTTAGAGAGAAAATGACGCACAGCGGGATCCAAACACCTCCAAATAAGTGCACAGTCCATGCGGAACCACTTTTGGCTCGAGAGAAATCCCCCTTGGCCACCACAAGAAATTAAACATCACAATCCTGGGGTGACTTTACTGTGAACATAGCCTTGATACAGCAGATAGGAAACTCTTCTTTCTCTAAAAACCGGAAGCAGTATGCAGCAGGTCATCATCAGGTCAGACGCTTGCATGACCTGTTTATTTAGGGAGTGCCTTCAAAGGAAGCAGCACAGTTCAAACCACTATGCATATTTTCTCAGGCTGTTAGGATCAATAAACGGGTGGTGTGGTAGGTCCAGTGTCGTCCTGGGTGGTTCTACTCCTTTGCTTGCTCAGCATGTCCTTCTTGGAGTACGTAGTAATCTCCATTTCTGCTAGTATTTAGCCTCCGGCGTTTCATTTTTTGTTGTTTTTTTTCCTTGGAAGAAGTGTTCAGGCCAGCAAGTCGTCTTTTCACCAATCAATTGTCTGGAAGTTTGGGATCAGTTTCCTTAAAGGGAATTGGGAATTAATGAGTACATTAACCATGGTTCCCTCTTCGGCCACAGATGTAGGACTTGATAGTCCTCCACTGATCTTCCCCTTTCATCTGTTGTGCTCCTCTCGGCAGGTCCCAATTGTTTTTTAGCTGATCATCCAAAAAGGTACAGGGCATTCACTTACGTAGGTCCCAAAATTTGATTGCTAACAGCGACCTGCTCATAGGACCGTAACCCGCCCATCCTACTTTTGTCCTAACAGCCAAGGGTTTACCTACTATCCCCCTTTGACATCCAGCGGCATAAGGTGAGGGAGCGTCAAGTCCGATCAGTAACGCAAACATCCAGTCTGGTGGATTTTCATGAGTAGGAACCAGGTCTGCATAGGGTGGCCAGCGAGCGGTGTGCAATTGGCTCGCTCTAGCGTTGATCAGACCTATCAGGGAAGGAGGTCAAGGCCGTTCACTTTGTGACGGGCGACATATTGGTTTCTTCCTGGGACAGTCCTTGACCTGAGCTAACTGTTTGGTGTCATGGTAGTTTACGGTGTAAGTGTGTAATCACCGGTTGTCTTTTCTTCCTTTGGCCGAAGCATTATACTACCTGGTGGAACAGAAAGAGCGGGAACTACAGAGTCCAGGCAAGGCACATGTCATTAGGGGTTTGACCATTCGTTGTCCTCAGGGTGTTAATATCCCTTGACACATAGGGAGGGCCACTCACCCCTTCCGCTCCCCTGTGCGTCGGTCGGTGTCCTCCGTGAATGGTCTTTGCCTTGCTGTTGTGAGGTTGCGCTTCAACAGTCTGTCCAAGTATTTCAGTTCACATTATTTGGGAGTATCATGTAAACCCACCGTGAATGCTTTCCTACACAGCCATTAATGCGCACGGTGTCGCCGACCTTCTGTATATAGGTGGTGTCCCTAATGCATTGACGCCATCTCCTCTGAGTGTCATTACATTTATGTGCGGCTTCCAGGCTTGAGTGACTTGAATACGGGAACTAAAAAATGGGGTGGGGTCCGTCACCAAAACGACTGACACTCGTTCTCCAGGGTTAACTTAGTTTTTGTGAATAGTCCTACACCTCAGTTGTGTTTTGGCACGGACATGAATGCTCGCTGGGCTCTACGGATCCACGACCTTAACCTTCTCGGCCTGTTTTGCATCACGGAATGGGCCTTGAAAATGCCAGAGGGTGTGTGGGCATGCTGATACGTTGCCGGAGTCCATCTCATTCTATGGGGCAGCAGTTCGATGACGGGGTAGACTCTGGGACTGTTCCTTCACCTAAACGTTCCGCATGCAATCCTCCCGCGACCACGACCCCCACCCCCGAGGAGTCATTCCCATAGTTGAAAGGAGTAACCTGGGGGCTTTCTTCCCCGGTTGCATCAGGAAGCAGAGAGCAAGGAGTATTTCTTCATTTGTTCTCCCTCCTCGCAAAAGTCTCTCGGAGTCCCTTAACTTCTTTCCAATAAACATCACTCCATAGGATGCAGGTGTCTGCATGCGACTTTCCCCCGAGCGAGGTGGTTCACGATGGCAGAGTTAGATGGGTTAGCTGGGAACTTTCCTTACCCCCCCCCACCCTATTTAATTCATTGGACTAAAGAGGAGTCCCTTCTCCAGAATTGATGAGGAGCAAAATGGGGACTTCCTCCGCATTTGACATTCCAGGACCAGGGTGCGAGAAGCCCATTTCTTCACTGTTCTTCCACCGATTAGGTCCGCGAGTTTTCAGACTATTGTATATCCTTGTCCGTCCACACCACCTCGTCTCGAGCACGCGCTTATTTCTACCTCCATAATTTCTGAGTACACCGCACATTTTCAGAGGGAGAAGCTGTCCATCTACATTGATCAAAACCTTGTGGGGTTTCATGGCTTTTAGTCAATGAAGCCACCGTGGTTTATAACTCTGCAAGAATGCAGAGTTTGCACTTGCAGGAATGCAGGCACCATGGGGTAGTTGACTCTCGCAAGTGGACATGCGCACGTGGGTATTTGACGCGGGGGATGCGCACGTGGGTATTTGCACTCTGCAAGGAATCGCCCCCCAGCACCGTGGGTATTGACTCTTCAAGAAAGGATGCAGCACCGTGGGTATGTGACTCTGCCAGAAATGCCGCCCGAGGGTATTGGATCTCCGCGAATGCAGCAAAGTGGACTATTGACCTCTGAAGGAATGCCGCAATGGGTTATTTGACTCCTTAATAAACACAACACGTGGGTTTTAACTCTACTTAAACCAGCACTGGGTTTTCAACTACGAATGAACACAACAGTGGGTTTTAATCCTTAATAAATACAGACCCGTGGGTTTTTAACTTCTTATAAACACAAAACACCGTGGGTTTTTAACTTCTTAATAAACACAACACCGTGGGTTTTAACTCTTAAATAAAACAACACTGCACTGTTGGGTTTTTTACTCCTTAATAAACACAAACACGGTGGGTTTTTCGCTCCTTAATAAAACCATTTAATAAACACCCCAAACCAGGGATTGTTAACTGTACTGACCACCCGCCACATGATTCAACAAACACCCGATATTCGCACTTTCCCTTTGTAGAGGTGCACGCGTTAAGTACGACAAGAAACCACCAGTGGGGTTACGGACACTACATACGTTTGTACATTATCGTTAAATCGCCCGCGAGTAGTTTCCGTAGAGTTTGTTGACTGGTGGTTCTTCAAGATGTCCTCCCAGTCCGTGCTAGCAGCCGCCGCGCGCTGCCCTTTTGCCGTCCGCACCGACAGGGATGTACCTACGTCGACTCCGTGTTAGGTTCGTCTTGGTAATTAGCACCCTTTTGCGTTTGACTATGGCCCGCCGTAGAACGCTATGATTTGTCGTTGGGTGTGGGAGACTGATACCACTGGTAGCACTCGCTTAAGCATAGATGATATAGGAGAGATATTAATAGTAGTAAATAGATATAGATGGACCGTTAAGATATAGATAGATAAGATATAGACTATAGTACATACCTGATATCTAGGGGAGCAGAGGGATAAGATGGAGACCGCAGTATAGATATCTAGAGATATATATTAGTCTATATAGATGAGCGAATAGAGGATAGATGAGATATATATAAGCGATAGTATATAGGTATAGATGAGGCAGATGAGAGAGAGAATAGATATAGCTAGTATATATATATATATATATATATATACGGCAATTGTACGAGATAGTATAGATATATAACTATATATATATTATATAATAATATATATATATAAAGCATATATTATATATATATATATATAATATTATATATAGATTATTATATATATATATTTTAATATATATAATATCTATATATATCTATATAATAAATAATATAGATTGTGTGTGTTGTGTGGTGTGTGTGTGTGTGTGTTGTGTGCGGGGGTGTGTGTGGGTGTGTGTGTGTGTGTTGTGTATGTGTTCGGGATGATGTATGTGTGTCGTGTGTGTGTGTGTGCCTGTGGGTGTGCGCGTGTACGTCTGTCTGGTATGGTGTGTTGGTGTGTGGGTGTATGTATGGTGTTGTTTGCTTGTGTCGTGTGTGTGTGTGTGTATTGTATATATATATATTATATTAATATATATACTCATCGATATATTATCTTTTATATATAGCAAATAACAGGTATATATATGTATAAAATGAATATATTATATATATATATTTATACTTAGATTTATTTATTAGACCATAATATATAGTCTATTATAGATATATACTTATATATATATATATATATATATATGTATCGGATATATATTATATATATATATATGTATAATGTAGATTATTATATATATATCTTATATATAATATATATATATATATATATATATCTATTCTTATATATAAGTAGATACTAAAATGCCAAAGTGGAGGATGACCGGAGGATGGACGAACCACAATCCCGGATATACCATGTCATGACCGAAGATGACGTAACACATTCCGGGAATAGGCCCATGCCATACCTTAGGTGAAATAACACATGTCCTTGAGGCTGACGGTACACACATTCCCGCGGTTATAGCCATGCATACACCTTGAGGATGACAACCCATGGATTTTTCCTCTAATGGACCACCGCACATGCTTCCAACACATTCACACGATATCGCAATTTTCCCTTTGTAGAGTGAAGCGTTACGTACGCAAGACACCAACCGTGGCGGTACGGCACTTACATCCGTTTTACATTTCTCGTAAATCGCCCGCGGAGGGTTTCGTGATTTGTGATGGTGTTCTTCAAGATGTCCTCGTTCCGTGTAGCAGCCGCCCGCGCGCTGCCCTTTTGCCCGTCCGTCATCGACCGGGATGTACCTACCGTCGAAAGTGTTAGGTCGTCCTCTCGGTAATTAGCACCCTTGAGTTGACTATGGCCGCAGTAGAACGCCTATGATTTGTCGGTGGGTGTGGGCTGACTGATCCACTGCGTAGCACTCGCTATCATATATATATATATATATTATATACTATATATGTATATGCATATATGTCTATATATGTATATATAGGTATAGGTATATATATGTATAATCTATATATATATAGTATATTATATATAATAGATATATTAGATATATATACTCTATCTATATATATGCAGTATAATATATTATATCTAGCTACATATATATTGATAGAAATATAGAGATCTATATATATAATTATATATCTATGTGTACCTATATATATCATATATCTATATATATACGAGTATTATAAAAATTGTGTATTATAATAATATATAGATTCTATATATATATATAGATATATCTATTAAGATATAGATATTCTATATAGATATGCAGCCTCATATATATAGATTTATACTATATTATCTATATATACGCCACCCCCCTGATATTATAGATGCATATATATTCTATATATATAGATATATATAGAATCATATATATATATATAGACTCTATATATTTATATATTTTATATATATATAATATTTATATATAATATATATGTGTATGTATGTGTGTGTGTGTGTGTGTGTGTGTGTGTGTGTGTATGTCTGTCTGTGTATGTGTGTTGTTGTGTGGTGTATGTATGTTTGTTTGTTTGCTTGTGTGTGTGTGTGGTGTGTGTGTATATATATATATATATATATATATATATATATATATATATATATATATATATATATTTATATATATGCATATACTGTATATATATATATATAATATATATATATATATATATAATATATATATATATATATATATATATATATATATATATATATATATATATATTATATGTGTGTGTATATATATATATATATATATATATATATATATATATATATATATATATATATATATATATATATATATATATCTATATATAAGTAGATACTAAAATGCCAAAAGTGGAGGATGACCCTTGAGGATGACGTAAACACACTCCCGGATATAGCCATGTCATGACCTCGAAGATGACGTAACACATTCCGGGATATAGCCATGCCAAAACCCTTGAGGGACATAACAATTCCGCGGTATAGCCATCCATAATTGAGGATGACGTAAACATTCCCCCCGGATATGCAGTGCCTGCCCTTGAGGATGACCATAAAAACGTAACACACCCCCGGATACAGCGTGCCAAAAACCTGAGGATGACGTAACGCATTCCCGCGGATATAGGTGCCATAAACCTTGAGGATGCCCTTGAGGATACTAACCACTCCCGGATACAGCTGCCATAACCTGAGGTGACCGTAACACTTTCCCCGCGGATATAGCGTGCCATGCCTCGGGGATGAGCATGAGGAGACGAACCACCCCCGCAAGATATGGGAAATACCATAATTTGAGGTAACGTAACCACCCCCGCAATTGAGAAGGGATTGGATACTGACATAATATGCGTTTTTTTTTGTTTTGTTTTTTTTTGTTTATTTTCATCATGTGTCACGACCGCCCCTTCAGAATACGTTACAATATACCCCCATGACGCATAACCCCACCCTGTAAGGGGGCATTTTAACTCATATGGGATGAACACACCTATATATTCATTCTTGTTTAATTCTTCAAACCCCTATGAACTAGGCATTTTTTCGGTACACCATAGGTACGTAAAAAAAAATACATCAAATAGTTAAAAATTTATTAAATTACATAAAAAACATTTTATTATTAAAATATTTATATCAAATACTCCCCATAACACACACACACACACACACACACACCAAAAACCAACAACACACAACCAAAAACCCCCACACACACACCACATATAAATATATATTAAAATATATATATATAAAATATATTAAAATATATATATATTATGTGTGTGTGTGTATATTATATATATACAGGTAAAAAAAATATCAAAAACCCTCAAAAAAGATAGGGTTTTGAGTTATAAAATTTCTTCCTCACCTCCTCTATATATTAATGAATGAGTACTGTAAGGCCATTGACATCATCATCACATGTACTTTTATCGTGGATAAAAAATATAACAATCTCGACAGTATCATGATTTTAGAAAAAAATTTCTACGGTTTGACTTCCCGCTTTTCCCACAAGGGGCATATAATCTTAGATGAATCAATACATTACTTTGTTTATTTTCCTTTTCTTTCCATCTAATACCTTCCTCCCCCCCGGGCACAAAATGCTAATGGTAAAGGGTACCCATAAGCAAAACTTTCTTTAGAATTTAGATAGAATTTTTATCTCAAAATTACTCAAACCTTCTTAACTTTCGTGTTTTAAAAATTACCCCTTTTTTTTAAGGAAGAATGCTGGATAAAATTTTGATCAAGGAATTAAAAAGAATGCCTTAAACTCAAGTGAAGTCTCTTTTTCTGAAAACTGGATCCTTTCCAGCAATTTCAATTTGTCATCTTCGATAAAACAGAGTACATTTTCGGGCGTAAAAACAGACCTCCTTGATAAGTTTAGTCCCCTCTCGATTTTAAAAATCCCAAACTGACCTTTTCCCGTGTTATTATACAATTTATGGGCAGCAGGAAAGTTCAGCGATCGATATAATCTCGAAAGGATATTAAACACACACACACACACACACACACACACACACACACACCCACACACAAAACACACACACCAACACACACACAACACACCATACAACAACACACACCCAAAAATATATACATAATATATATAATTATATTATAATATAATAATATATACATATAAATATATTATATATATAATATATATATATATATAACACACACACACACACACCCACACACACACACACACACACACAACACAAAACCACACACACCCCAACACACCACACATACATACACCAAAACCACACACAACACACACACACCACACACACACACACCCCCACATATATTATATATAATAATATATAATAATATTATTTATATATATAAAAACACACACACACACACCACACACACCCCAAACAACACCCCAACACACACACACCCCACACACACACACACACACACACACAAACACACACACAAACACACACACAAACCCACACACAAAAACCCACACCACAAAACACATACACACACAACACACACACACACCACACCACACACAACACACACAATATTTTATATATTATATATATGTTGGTGTGTGTGTGTGTGTGTGTGTGTGTGTGGTGTTGTTGTTTTATGTGTGTGTTTGTGTGTGTGGTGGTTTGTGTGTTGTGTGTGTGTTTGTGTGTTTTGGTGTGTGGTGTGTGTGTGGTGTGTGTGTGTGTGTGTGTGTGTGTGTTGTGTGTGGTGTGTGTGTGTGTTTTATATATATATTTTTAATATAATATATATATAAAATTATATATATATATGTGTGTGTGTGTGTGTGTGTGGTGTGTGTGTTGGGTGTGTGTGTGTTTTATGTATTTGTGTGTGTTGTGGTGTGTGTGTGTGTTTGTGTGTGGTGTTGTGTGTGGTGTGTGTTGGGTGTGTTTTTTGTTCTAATTATATATTATATATAAATATATAAAATTATTATTTTTAATTATATATATATATAATATATATATTATAAATATATGTAATAATATGTGTTTGGTGTGTGTGTTATGTGGTGTGTGTGTGGTTGTGTTGGGTGGTGTGGGGGTTTTGGTGTGTGTTGTGTGTGTGTTGTGTGTGTGTGTGTGTGTTAAATCCATTACGAATTATATCGATCGCTCGAACTTTCCTGCTACCTGAATTGTATAATAACGCAGGAAAGGTCAGCTTGGACTTTTATAAATCGAACGGGACATCAATTTATCAAGGAGGTCGGGGTTTTTTACGCCCGAAAATTTTACCTGTTTTACTCGAAGATGACAAATGTGAAATTGCGTGAAAGGTATTCCAAAGTTCAAAAAAAGAGATTCACATGAGATGTTTAAGGACTTTCTTTTTAATTCCATTGATCATAAGTTTATCCAGCTTTCTATCCTTAAAAAAAAAAGGGGTAATTTTTAAAACACGAAATTTGGGTTAAGAGAGGTTTGAGTAATTTGTGATAAGAATTCTATCTAAATTCTAAAGAAAGTGTTGCTTATGGGTAC
>NW_023646594.1:0-7594 GCF_015228065.2 Penaeus monodon | reverse complement strand
GGTTTAAAAAAAGGGTTTAAAAAAAAAAAAAAAAACGAAGAAAAACAAATGTATAAATTTAATTACCTGTAGCATTAATGAAATTTAGCTAAGTTTTTAGGCAAATGCTTTCAAAAAGATTCCTCTTGGAACTGTCTGTTATGTTGTTAAATTTAGCTTTGTCATTTTAAATTTCTGCGGGCTATTTGCCTAGAAACCTTAAATAGTAGCATATGTGTGTTGTGTGTGTGTGTGTGTGTGTGTGTGTGTGTGTGTGTGTGTTGTGGGTGTGTGTGTGTGTGTGTGTGTGGTGTGTGTGTGTGTATAAATACATAATATAATATATATATATTATTATTTTAATAATATAAAATTAGGGATTTTTAACCACAACACACACACCCCACAACAAACACACACACCCCACACAACAACACAAACCACAAACCCACACACACACACACACACACACACACACACACCAAAATATGTTTATATTTTAAGGTTTCTAGACAAAATAGCGACCGCAAAATTTAACAGACGAACGCTAAATTAAAACAACATAAGCGAACAGTTCCAAGAGGAAAGTCTTTTTGTGAAAGCATTACCTAAAAAACTTAGAAATTTCTTTAAATGACAGGAAATTTAATTCATACATTAGTTGCTTCGTTTCTTAAACTAAAACACCCTATTTGATTATCTTCCCCAAACGCTCTTTTTTGAATAAGTATCCTTTTCAAATCGAGAGGAAAAAAAAAGATTAGAGTCCTTTCCCATGCAGTTTTTATGGAAATTTTTTCCCGAAATTCTATTTCTGAAATGTTCCAAAAAAACCAAGTTTAGAAAACAAGAATTTTATGAGCGTTTTTTTACGTAAATTTACACCCCGACCTTCCCTCCCACATTAGTGATTTTACTCGTTTTTCCCCCCAAAATAGTTTGCCCTTAAAGGGGAGGGGGGAGCGAAGGGGGGGGGGGGAGGGATGGGCAGGTTTTTTGTGGGAAATGACTACGGGGGAAAAGGAAAAGGCGGGGGGGGGGGAGTCATTGCAGGGAAGGATAGGCGGGAGGAGTGGAGAGGGATGAGGTAGGCGGGTCGTGCAGAAAAAGGGAAGGTGGGGAGGGGGAGAGAAAAGGGGTAGGCGGTCTTCAGGGGGGGGAGGGGACGGTTTTGAGGAGTGACGGGGCCGAGGGGGTAATTTTAAAACCCCAAGATACGGGTTATTTGTTTCGGATAGCACGGAAAGGTCAGAAGGAAAAATGAAGGAAAATGTCATCATGGTAAAGACAATAGGTTTTAATTATGTTGAAAAACGGCATAGTGTTTGAAAAAGACTTGTTTTGTAAAGTTTTAATGAACTCAGGAGAACATTTCAATCGATTAAGTTTGTTTTTTGTTTAGGTTTTTTTGATTTCCGTTTTCGAAAAGTAAAAAGAAATTAAATAAAAACCACCTTTTTATCACTTTTCTTTATAAGATATCCTTTTAAAAAGTCATCAGTGTCCCCATTTAAAAAGGGTACATGATGTGTTAGTTTTTTTTTTTTTGTGAAAAAAAAAACAAATCGAACCTTCTCCCAACAGCTCGAAAGGTGAGAGTGGAGCGAAGAGCGGAGGACAGACTAGACTCGCGGGCCCCAGCGCTATGAGGAAAGGCTCCCGAACTGCACTCTGTCACGCCGAACTTTCCCGCAAGATCGACCAGCGGGGGATAAAACGTATCGCCGAGGAGGAGGCGGCGGTTCCTGAGGACTACTCGCAGTCGGAGCTCTCGCACGCCAGCACGATGCTAGGGGGGCCTTTCGCTGGAGTTATTGTGTCCCTTTGTTTCGAGGAAAAAGCGCTTTTTTGGTGCCATGGGCTTGTGCGTTTTTTAAAACGTTTTGTTCGATTATATAGCTTTTTTGTGTAGGGTGCATGGGCAGAGATAAAAAAAAGGGTTGCTTTGTATGCTTTTACGGTTTGCTCCAGTGTGTGTTATGGAAAAGGTTTTGTATGCCTTGCTTTGATCGAAAATTTTTTTGTCTGTAGATGTAGGGTGTGTCTTAAAAGATGTTTCTCTACTGTGTTAGGGTGTGTCTGTGGAAAGTTGCTTGTATCTTTTTTTTTGAAAAGCGTGGCCCAGGCCAGTACATAAAAGGGCCAGGGCGAAGCTACCCTTTACAAATTTCACTGAACTAAAATGAACAGACAGTTTTTAGCCTCCGGGCTAATAGTGATAACGTGTCGGCCTCTCATCCGGGGAGTCGGGGGTTCGCGTCTCGCCCAGGCGAGAGGGGTTTGAAATGGTCCCCTGGAGGAATTTTGCGGTTGGGCCCCCACAAGGGGTGGGGGTCTAATCTCACCCGAATCAACACCAGTGAAAACACTCAAATGAGTGGGCATTAGTGGGCAAGGCCGGTTTCCCTTTTCATAGGCATACCCCGGGCGATTTTCAGCTTCGCGTATCTGATTTTCCCTTTAACAGACAATTTTTTTGTTTATCATGCTAGTGTAAATAAAAATTTTTTTTTTTTTTTTTTGTCAAAAAACAGAGGGCTATGGGTGCGTGGTGTAAAGAAGATTGGTTTGTTGACTGATGTACAAGATGTTTTGATACTTGTTTTGCATAGAAGTTGTTAGTCGTTTTTAAGATGCTACAGGTGGTGTGTATAAAAGTCGCTTTTCCTTAGGTGGGCGCCTCTGCGTTTTGGAACTTTGTTGTCTATGAGCTACCCGTGTGTATAAAAAGGTTGCTTTTTCGTTAGTGTGCTATACAGTCTTTGGAGTGGAGCCATGGAATGAATATGGGAAAACAACCCAACACCCCACACACACACACACACACACAAACACCAACACACACACACCACACACACAACACACACCACACAACCCACACCCCAAACACACACACAGGGAAAGAAAAAACGTCCAAAATTTCATGATAAAAAGAGATACGAATAAACTTTTTTACTTTTTTACTTTTTCCCCAAAAAAATTCAAATAGTGAGGCCGAGTAGAAAAACACGCAGAAGGAACAGGGGTAACCAGCTACGGATGCTTCAACATCTTGCACCTAGATGAAGAGCTGTGGAGGTAAGATGGGGATATAATAATATAATATAAGATATATAATATATATATATATTATTTTATAATTATATTATATATATATATACATATACATATATATATTAAAAAAAAAAAATATATTATAATATATATAATATATATATATATTATAATATTATATATAGTTTAAAATATGTGTGGGTATGTGTGTGTGTATGTGTGTGTGTATGGTTTTGTGTATGGTGTGTTTGTGTGTGTGTGTGGTGTGTGTGTGTGTGTGTGGTGGGTGTGGGTGGTGTGTGTGTGGTGTGGTGGGGGGGGGTGGTGTTTATATTTTGTGTGTTGTTGTGGGGGTGGTGTTGGGGGTGTGTGTGTGTGTGTGGTGGTGTTGTGTGGTTGGGGTGTGTGTGTGTGTTGCGTGCGTGCGGGCATTCGGGGCGCGCAGGGGCTGCCGCGATGGGTCAGTGGTTTGGCACTGGACTCCGGCCCTTTTGGTCCGAGTTCATCCCCCCCCGACAGTCGTAAAAAAAACCCGCGCCCGATTGCTGGCTCGAGGATCGAGGGGTGTCTAGGGAAGTCGCCGCCGTGGAACACGCGTTAGCGCGCCGAGCCCGGTGGGTATTAGAATTCAGTAATCCCATTCATGCATGCTCACGAGAGTCCCCGCACAGTGAACCCAAGTAAACCCCCCCACCGTCCCCTTTCCTAGGCTGGAGAAGGAATCGCAGGGGCCTGGACTGAGCGAATGTCCCGAGGCAGCGGAGATACAAGCAGCGCCAGCTTCAGGGGACGAGCCCTTTTCGCTCCTTAAGTGCTTTTGGGGAGAAGGAAAACACTCCCAGAGGGAACCGAGCCCCAAAATGCTCTGAGTTGCACAACACAGGCCTAAATATCGCAATGCCTTAGACCCTCACAGGAGGGGATGCGCCCGCCAAAAAGGTGGGGTTTTTAGCTTTTTCCTTTTTCTTATCTTGCTGGTGTGAGGAATTTGTACAGTACGCAAAACGTGATGTGAAGTGGTATGAATGATATCGCTTTTTTGGTATACATTTCTTTTTAAGAGAGCCGAGGTAAAAAAATAAATTTTTTTTCATTTTTGATTTATATTATCTTTTCCATTTTGTATATCATCTTCGCCAAGGTGTAAAATATTAAGAAAAAAATATATATGTGAACAAAAGTTTTTTTTTTCCTCTCTGACTTTTGTCATTTTTATAAGAAAAAAAAGTTATAATTTTCATCAAGATACTATGTTTCAACGGGGGAAACCAACAAGTTTAAAAGATATCAGATATGATTTAATTTATCTAAATGTAACACACCTTAGCTGAAGTAAAAATACGAAACCGTCCTCCTCTGACTCGAGCACCTTTCCACAGCTTCGCGAAATCAAAGAATGCAGCAGCAATGCCACCCCAGTCACCCCAGGTCGCTGAGCCGCACAGTTGCGTGGGTTGAGGGAGCCCCCTTGGCGCCTTACTGCCATTTTAGGAGGTCAGCGCCCAGTGGTTTAGGACTGGCACCGTGCGCCTTTTCCCCCCCTAACCCCCCGGGGAGCCACCCCCCACTCAGGATGGGCACGCCATTTCTGCAGATTGGGGAAGGGTTGTTTAAGAAGGTAGTGAGGGAAAGCTTAAAAAGGGAAAGATTTTTAAAACCTCTCCTCTTCCTTTTTTGAATCCCCCAAGGAATTAACCCGCTAAAAAATGATTATCCCAAGTTATTGCGTAACAAGTATGGAGAGTCTTTAAAAAGGAGGAGAATGGTAAAAATTTAAAAATAAGAATGCCATTTACGTATGATTTAATTTTTTTAGGAAAGAAAATCATATGGTTAGTATAATCCCATTAGGGTTTTAGACAGGTCGTTATGAATGGAATTTTTTAAAACACATTTTAGCTTTTACATCAGAATGAAGATTTAACATGTAGATATTTTACTTATTTTTTATTTTGTGTTTTAAAAATTCCCGGGTTTTTAGCTTTTAGATTTTTTACATCTTTAAATATACTCTGTCACGAGTTGCAAAAAATCCCCCCCCCCCCGAAAATAAAAGTAGAATTGTGATACTTGGTAATAATGTAAAGATTTCTATAATGTGCATTTACATAAATGTCGCATTTAAAATATCTGTATGAGAAAATATATTTATTTGAATCCATATATGTCTGCAACACTTCCCCCAGTTTGCAAATTAATCGTTTCAAGCTTTATTACTCGAAGGAATCAAAGGAAAAGAAAATAGTTTCGAGAAAAACGCATTTAAACTTTTTGGTCATTTGTTTTTTTATTGCATCTGCCTTGAATAGGTTATTCACTCGATATTTCCCATCATCTCACCCTCCCATATCAGCCATCAAAAAAGAAGAAAAAGAAAAAGAAGAGAAATAAGAAAGAAAGAAAAGAAAAAGAAAGAAAGAAAAGAATATATATATATATATATATATATATATATATATATATATATATATATATATATATATAATATATATATATATATTACTTGAGGATATGGGAAGGGGACATCGCTGGTTAAGATCGTACATTCTCCTTCCTACATTTCCTTTTATATCTTTGTTAAATGTTTGCCCTGTTTGCTGGTACAAGTAGTTTTAAAGGCAATAAGAAAAAAATAGTCTTTACTCAGTCGTAGATCGCGGGGGAGAGGGCCGAGAAACGTTCTCCCTCTCTCGCTGCCAAGACGCAACTGGCGGGGGAGGGAAGGAGGGCGAGTGAGAAAGGTGACAGGTAGCTCCACATGACCGCATTTATAGGCACCATACAAAGCACGCCCAAAGTGATAAGGCGTTGTGGTGACCAACGTGCGACGAACTTCCGCGCTCGGTAGAGTCAGGTCCAGGCGGTTTGGCGATCCGACTCCCGCCTATCACCGCGCAGCTCATCGGACCTGACTCGAGAGTATACATCGCGGCTGGCATATTTAAGCCGCCGAGTCCAAAAGGAACGCACCACTCATCGGCTAGGCTCTCACTCGAACACTAAGCTGTACACTCTAAATAAAGAGTAATTTGACTTCTTGTGCGTTTGTTACTACCACACTGGTGACCCTCGGAGTTAAGAGCCCAGTTAGCCATGAGTGTGTCAGCCGCTTTGAAGCCATTGCCCGCCTGCACCATTGCTTGCCTTCCTGAATGGTTTCTGCAGGTGGAACAGGAGTTCCTCCTACGCCATGTACCTCTCCGACCACCAAATATCGGATACTGGTGACCAACCTCTCGCCTGAACTCCTGCTCTCCGTCAGCGACCTTATTTAACAACCCCGAGTACAACACTTATGAACTCCTCAAGGAAGCAATCCTGCAGAGAGCGCGCCCCACGAAACGCACTACGTGCTCTCTCACAGCTTCGTCGCCTACACCCGTACTCCCCGGAAATACTCCGGCACATACAACGCATCTCTCCCGTCCCAACACTCATCTGCCTCCTGATCTTCTACGCTCGATTTTCCTTTCAGCGTCTACCAGTACCGTTCAAACCGCTCTACAGCGTCGAAGTTTTGAGGTAGAAAGGGAGCCTTAGCCTCGGCGCCCCTTTCCAAAACACCCGAGCGGGGAGCAAGCTCAAATAGCCGTCGACGCCTGGACCCGCCATGGGAGCAGTTTTGCAAAAAGATCCGGTAAGGTTTGGGAACCCCGGCTTTCTTTTACGGACTTCAGCCTACAAAAAAAATAGGACATGCCTTTGGCAAGGAGCTCCTTGCAGGTTTTTTACGGCTTTTAAAACTTCCGGACATAGTGAGGGGGAAGGACTTCCACATCTTGAGGACACAAGCCCCACCTTCGCCCTGCACAACAGGGTCGCCCTCAGTCCCCCCCGGGGGAAGAGAGGCCCTGGGTTTCGTTGCCCCTTCACCACTGAATAGGGGCACATCCGGGGGGACCAAAACCAGGCTGCAGACGCCCTATCCAGGGTTTAAAAACCATGGAAGTGCGAGCAGATCCCCATCGACTACAGCTGGTTGCAGGGAGCAGCAAAAAAGACCCTTCCCTCCCCCGGCCACCGACGGAGAACCTCCCTTCATCTAGAGCAGGGGCAGCTTCAGGGGCCCCGGGGCACCATCCTCGGACATCTCGCGGGCGACCCCCTCCCTTTCATCCCTCCGCACTCCGCGACAGTTTTTGAACTTACCACGCTATAGGGGGAATTCGCGCAACACAGGACCTCATCCCCAGCAAAGTCGTTTTTGGCCCGGCATCAATAGAGAGTCCGGAGTGGTGTCACCTGCATCGAAGCCAACGCAGTAAGTTTTACCGACAATAAAAATTCCCCCCCAGGGGTTCCCGTACCAGATGGCCGCTTCGAGCATGACACTCGCGTAGTCGGTCCCCCACCAGCGACCCGGGTTACAAACTCCCTGACGATGATGACCGGTTTACCAGGTGGCCCGAGGCCAAAAGCCTATCCAGGACACCACTGCCCCCACCCTTGCCAAGAAAAAATTTGGGAAATCCCCCCGGCCCCCAAATTGGGGGGTATTTCCCCCCCCCGGGAAAACCCCCAACCCCGGGGCTTCCCCAAGAGAAAGGGGGTTTTTCCCCCC
>NW_023646593.1:0-7594 GCF_015228065.2 Penaeus monodon | reverse complement strand
GAAATAATTTCTTTGTAAAAATTTTATAAAAAAACTTTAAAAAATATAAATTATTAAATATATATAATTATTAATATATAATATATAATATTATATTTAATTTATATTAACATTATTTTTAATTATCAAAATATAAAAATCATAAAATTTTAATTATATTTAATTTTATATTTAATTTTATTTAATATAAATTGAGTGATATATATTGTTTACTATATATTATATATATTTTTATTATTTTAAAATTAATATATTAAATTTTATTTTATATATATATATTATATATATTTTGTATTCTATTGTGGGGGTTGTTTTAAATTTATTTGGTGGTGTGTGTGTTTGGGTGGTGTTGTGTGTGTGTGTGGGGTGTGTTTTGGGGTGTGTGTTGTGTGTTTGGTTGGTGTGTGTGTGTGTTTTTGTTTATTATATATTTTTAATAATTATTATTCAAAATTATAATATATATTTATATTATTATGTATATTTTAAAAATTTGTATATATTTAGTTATTATTTAAATTAAAAACAGTCCTTTTAAATTTAAAAGCTCCCGGTTTTTTCTACATCCCATCTCTTTCCGATATTTGTGTATAAAATCTCCTCTCTCTTCCCCCCTCACTCCCCTGTTCCTCCCCTCCTTCTCCCTCCCCCTTTCCTCTCTTCCCTGCCTTTTTACTCCCAATCGATTATCAAAACAATATAAAAGCAAGAGTCCTGTTTTAATCTATTTTTTTGTGGGATCACGTGATCAAAAGCGGGCCAATCAGTCGTGGGGGAAAATCCCTGCCCATGAATACATTACCAATTGATTTCATTCCAAAATTTTTTGCCAAATTTTTCATTGCATTTTTTATTATTTTTGACACAGAAGGGCGTTTAATATAACGGTTTTTTCTGACATATTTGCGAATGTGTATCAAATACCCCCCAATTTAGACCTGTTCAATTATTACAAAACTAGGAAATATACTATTTGTTGGTGGGTGTTTTGGGGTATGAAGTCAATGGTATTACTTTTGGTCGTCCTTTTATTTTTATATTAGAGCCTGATGTTGTGTGTGTGTGTGTTGGTGTGGGTGTGTGTGTGTGTGTGTGTGTGTGTGTGGTGTGTGTGTGTGTTTGTGTGTTGTGTGGTGGTGGCGGTGCTGTGCTGTTGTGTGTGTGTGTGTGTTGTGTGTGTGTGTTGGTGTGGGTGTGTGGTGGGGTGTTTTGTGTGTGTAAGCAAGTTTAAGTGAAGTGTGCTGTCGTGCGTGCACCGTCGTGATATCCCCCCAAATTTCAAAATGCTGAAAGGGGGATTGTAAATCAACAATTTGTCTTTTTAAGTTAATGTACGAAACTGTTTTTATTTAACCTTTTCCAGCTTCACAATAATTTATAACCAAATTTTGGTCTGTTTGGGTTTTTTAAATTGGATACTATAAATAAAAATGCCTGTTAAATCTTTTATCAAAGTTCGTTAGGTGTTTAAAAAAAAATTTCTTTTGAAACCCTAAAAATTTTTTGAAAAAACTCGGGGCCAATGTGCGCATAAAATAACCGCTTTTCCAAGCTCGGTAGTCACCTCCCTTCTAACGGGAGCCCCCTTAGACTCAGGCAGCCCTTTACCCGGCCTGCCAAAAAAAAGCCTTTAAAAGTCCCCACAGGTAAACAACATTCCAAAAGGCATTCCAAGGTGCTGGTAAGGAAAGTTTAAAAGGTTGAGCCAGGCCTTAACCACAGGTGCTGCCAAACACCTTATAAAGAGAAAAAATTTAAAAGTTTCTTTTAAAAGGGGAAAAACCCCGGAAATTAACCGGGGGGGGAAAAAATTTCCAAAGGGGAAATTTTTTTTTAAAATTTTCAAATTTTTTTTTTTTGGGTAAAATTTTGGGGGAAATAAAAAAACAACTTTAGTTTAATTAAAAAAAACCAAAATTTGTCTTCCCCCCCAAAAGAATTATACAAAATCACGGGAATCTCCCATTTTCCTTTTTGGGGCCCGTTTTCCTCATTTTTTTTGGGAGGGCCAAATGTTTTCACGAAAGGGGTATAAAAAAGTCCTGCTAAATGGGGAATTAAAGGGGAACTTTTCTCCCCCCAAAGGTTTTTTTTGTCCCCCCCCAAAAATTTTTTCCCCCCAAGTCCCCTGTTGGGGGTATACAATGGTTAAATTTTTCCTAAAAGGGGGTTCCCAATCGTTGGTTTAGGTTTTAGACGCCACAATTTTTTTTGAAAATTGGAAGCTTTCAGGTTTTTGGCACAGCGACGTAATTAAACCTTTTTCCCCAAATTTAAATACTTAGATTTTCTCATGGTGTTCATTTTAAGAAAAAAGTTCTCCTTCTAAAAATTTTTGGGGGGAATTGTGTTGGGAACCTCTGACACAAATTTCGGCCCCAAAATTCAAGTATCCCTTTTGTCATATTTTTTAATGGGTCTAAAGTTTCCCCCAAAGGGTTTAAATTGTTTAAACTTTACCTTTCTCTCATGTAACTAAGTTAAAGGGCAATTTTTTTGCTTCCAAAACAAAATACTTTCGATTTTCTATGCTGATTTTCCTGAGTTTCCACCCCCTTCCCTAATTTTAAAAATTCCCTTTAAAACCCGGGGCCAAGTTGGGGAAAACATCTTCAACATAATATTACCACAAGAGAGGAATTTGGGGATTTTAACCCCAAATTTTAAAGGAAAAGTCAACACTTTAAAAAATAAAAATGGATTTCAGTAGGGCTTTATTAACTCCGTTTTTTTCCCTTCGCCCCCCTCAGAAAAATTGGGTTTGTTTTGTTTTGGGTTATATCAAATAGGAAAAAGTATTTAAAAATTAAATGGTTTTTAAAATATAAAAATATTATAAAATATATTTTTTTTTAGGTTAAAAAATTAATTTTTTTTTGTTTTTTTAAAAATTTTATTAAAAATTTATATAAAATATAATTTTTATATATATATTATATACCAAAATTTATACTTTTTTTTTATTTTTTTTTTTAATATTAAAGTTATATTATCCTTTTAAAATCTATTTTATATATAAATTAACCAATATTATATATTATAAAAAAACTTATATTAAATATATTATTTTTTAAATATTATATTTAAAATAACTATTATATATAATATTTATTATTTTATTTATATATATCTAATATAATATAATATATATATAATTACTTATATATATTATATTATTAAAAATTTATATGATGTGTGTGTTTTAAGAAAGTGTGTGTGTGTGTGTTTTTTGTGTGTATGTTTTTGTGTGTGTACTTTATAAATATGAGGTATGTTCATGAATATATCCAAATTTTTAAAATTTTTATTTTATATATATATATTTTATATATATATTGATTATATTATATATATAACTAGGGAAAGGGGAGAAAAGAGAGAGAGGAGGAGAGAGAGAGAAAAAGAGAAGGAGAGAGAGAGAGAAGAGAAGGAGAGAGAGAGAGAGAAGAGACAGAGACATAAATTTTGCTCTCCGAATAATAAATCGAAAAATTTTGGACCCCAAACTCACGCAAAATTCAGCAGCGCAGAACGTGACGAAGAGTAAAGAAACAAAGCGTGGCGTTTTTTGGAAGAGTTGGAAGATTCATAAAAGGGAAGACTTCCCCAGAACTTTTTCTCGAGGCGAAATCTCAACTTCAATAAACCCTTCCAATAATTACAGTGGTTATTCCATTTTTACGTAAATAAAATAACCAAAGGCAATGATAGAAAAATTGAGTCGTCTTTTGTTTATGCATAGGACCCGATGTTTTGATAAATTTTGTTAACATTGGTTTTTTAAGTTTTTGATACTGTTGACATGGCCTATTGTTTACATTATACATTTTTGTACGCGATATTTTGGGATATAAAGAATCTACTATCTTTTTTGTTTTCTATGGGAATCACCAGAAAAATTTTAAAGTAGTGAAATATAAATTTCTGTTTTTTGTACTTTGGGAAACTTTAAACCCTTTTTGTTTATTTGTGTGCCTCATAGTAAAAAACATGGGAAGAGTTATTTTCGCAAAATAAATTTTTAACTTCGAGTTTTCTGATTTTATTTTTTTTTAGGTAACCCCATAGTTTTTAGCAATAAGTAAAAAAAAACCTAGGTTACACAAAAGATAAGCTCGTTTCAGTGGATATTATTATTAGTAAACTAAATTCTCTTTTCAAGGCCGCGGTGGTGAAAGGTTAGAGGTCGGGCTCAAACTGCACGACGGCAAACTGACTTTGAGGGGTTCGAGTCACCGACCGCCCCGTTGTTTCCCTTTGGGGGAAAAAACTTCACCTCGATTGCCTGCTACCCCTGGGTTTTCCCAAGCCGCTCAAGTCTGCTGGTCCCAAGCCCGGATAAAAAGGAGAATGGTTACCTAAAAGGTACCACCCCCCTCTCCTGGAAAGGAATGGGGACCCCCACCACACCATTTCCCAAAAGCATCACAACGTAAAAACTGCAATTGAGTATCATGCTGTGACCACGGGGGGCCAGCAGAAAAACCACCCTTAAAATGATGTTTTAAAGTCCATTACTTCTTGAAAAGTTGTAACAAGGTCTTAAAAGTTTTTGCTCTGTTTATGTGTACTTTTTTTGTCTTTTTATGGAAGTCTCGGTCTTACTAGCCCGCCTTCGGGTTTTATATATTTTTTACAGGGTTTTTTGTTTTCTTTTTTTTTGGAAACATAACGTTTATTCTGTTTTCTGATTTTTTTTTTTTTTTTTTTTTTTAGTTTTTTTTTTTAAAAAATCTGGGAAGCAAACGTTTTTGGGTGTCGATTTTTTTGTAAAAAATTTTTTCAGAGTTGGGAACCAAAAATTGGTTGTAAAATTTCCTCCCTTTTTTTACGGCAAGTTTAAAATTTCTGATTTTAAAATTTTTCGAATAAAATTGTGAAACCGTTGGGCCCCTTAAAACAAAATAAAAAAGTTTTTGGTTGCAAATTTTGTTTGTTTATAATTCTCTAAACTTTTTGACTGTTTAAATTTTTTTGTTGGAAAATTTTTTTGAATTTTCAATATTGTATGAATTTTTTTAGGGTGAAAACTATTTAAGTTTTTTCGGTTGACGCCAAAAGCCCCGAAAAACGAAACAACCTAAAATTTATAAATTTTCTTTTATTTTGAATTTAAAAATGTTTAAAGGAACGCTTATTATTTTCTTTATGTTTTAAAAAAATTTTTTGAAATGGGTCAGGGGTTTTTCGGTTTTCCCTTTTTGAATTTTTTGAATATAGGAGTTTTTATTTAATGAATTTCGCTTAAATTAAAGAAAAAATTTTTTTTAAAAAAAAAATATTTAAAATTAAATTTTATTTTTTAAAAAACCAATTTTTCCTAAACTATTCCCCCAAGTTCCTAATTTTTTAATTATTAAGAAAAATATTTTAATACTAATATATTATTTAAAATATATATTTTTATATAACTCCAAATTGGTTAGTTCTGTTTTTCCACAAGCCCCAAAAACTTGTTTTTAGGGAAACTTAAAATATAAAATATTATAATATATATTATATATATTATTATATATATATATATATTATAATTTTTATATATAATAAATAATATATAATAATAATAAAATTTTTACATTT
The DNA here is from genome assembly GCF_015228065.2 of Penaeus monodon. Lineage (NCBI taxonomy): Eukaryota > Metazoa > Arthropoda > Malacostraca > Decapoda > Penaeidae > Penaeus > Penaeus monodon. The sequence continues at coordinate 2,014 of NW_023646593.1, read as the reverse complement.
ACTTTATTTCTATATTTTTATAAAATATATATAATATATAAATATATATATTATTTTATTATTATAATAATATATATTTTTTTTTTTGGGGTTGGGGGTTTTTGGTGTTTTGTTTGTTTTTTGTTTTTTTATTATTAATTATTAATAAAAAATTATTAAAAATTTTAATTATAAAATATTTTTGGATGGGGAAAAAATTAAACCCTTTTTTTATTTTTAAAAGAAAAAAATATTTTTTTTTTTTAATAAATTAATTTAAAAATTTTTAAAAAATTTTATACCCCTTTTAAAGTATTTAAAAATTTTTTTTTATTTTTCGGTTTTTAAATTTTTGTTTTTTTTTTTTTTTTTTTTTTTGTTGTGTTTTTTTGTTGTTTTTTTATTGTTAAAAGCCTCGGGTTGAAAAAAATTTCCCAAAAAAAAATCCATTTAAACCCCCAATTCTCAATTTTTTTTTGGTTTGGTTTTGCCTATAGAACTACGGGCCAAAAAACAAAAAAAACCCCAAAAACAAAAAAAAAAAAAAAACCCCCAAAACAATATTTGTATTTTGTGTCGGTTAAATTTTTTCAACTTTAATTCCTTTTTTATTATTTTTAAAAAAAACTTGAAAAAGAAACCGTTCCTTTTCCTTTTAGTTCAGACTCTTTACTAAGTAAAGATTGTAGATTTTTTTAAAATTTTTTTAATGGAAATTTTTTTTTAATGACTTTCTTGACATTTGTGTTCAAAAAAATTTTATTGAATTTAATTAAAAAAATTATGATTCAAAAACCGGCTTTTTTTTAAAAAACCCCCAAAAAAAAACACAAAACACAAAATAAAAAGATAAATGTTTAAAACTTGATTTTAGCGATAAATTTTTATGAAGCAAAATACGATTACATTTTTATTTTCATATCTATTAGTTGACACAAAATTACGAATTCTTCAAACCCCATAAAAAAGATTACGAACTTATGTCCAGGGAAAGTAATGGATATCCGGGTTGGAAAATTCCTGAATTTTGAGAAAGAAGAATAGCATGTGGGATAATATATATATATATATATATGTTTATATATATATATATATATATTTCTATATATATATATATAAATATATATATATATATAGTGTGTGTGTGTGTGTGTGTGTGTGTGTGTGTGTGTGTGTGTGTGTGTGTGTGTGTGTGTATGTGTGTGTGTGTGTGTGTGTGTGTGTGTTATATGTACATATATATATATTTTTTCCCCCTCTGTTAATGTTACAATCTAGCCCATGGCCAGTACAAGCACTACACTGGTAATAGTAGTCGTCGTGTTAATAGTAATGGTAATGTAATTTATGTATATGTATATGTGTGTGTGTGTGTGTGTCAAGCACACAACCACACCTTTAAGCATTGACGACCTGCTTGTGGTTGTTTGTATGTGTGTGCGTATGTATGTACGAGGTGTGATGAGCGCGCGTAAGAGGTGACGAGGAGGTTGAAAGGAAAAAGGACCTGGATAGCTGAACTGGTGGCGTTTGTGAGAGGTCACAGTAGCAATAGCAGCAATAGCAACATATTTCCTGTCATCTGTAAACTGACTACCCCTAAAGGTGAATAATTTATTGTTTTGTGGATTACAGTAATTCTTTTATAAAGATAATGCGGACTTGATGCATTACACGCTTCACAATAAGGTATTTTTGTTAATATAATGCAAAAAATTAATATTGCGATATCCTTCCCTAAAGGCGGTGAATGTGTGGCAGACACAGAGTTGGTGCCTTGCAACATCATATCAGTGGCTGGGACATTGAAGTCAACGGTCGCGTAGAAGATCGGATAAGAGCAAATAAGGAAGTGAAGAAGTAAAGTGTAGTGAAGTGGACTAGTAACGTGACTGTAAAGTGTAAGAAAAAAAAAAGGGAAACTGTAAATGCAATGTTAACTGTATTTTTATTTTATTTTTTTTTGTATGGTTTTTTTAACTAGATATGGTGATCGGAAAAAAAAATTTTAAAGGTTTTTATTTTTTAAATAATA
>NW_023646591.1:0-7595 GCF_015228065.2 Penaeus monodon | reverse complement strand
TATATATATAATTATTATTTATATATTATATTATATATAAATATAAATATATATTATCATATTATATATTATTATATTTAAAATTATTTATTTTAATATATATTTTATATGTTTATAATATTATATGTATATATATATAAATATATATATTATATAAAATATATAATATATTATATATATATTATATAATACTATATAAAAATACACAATAAAATATATGGCATATTACGTTCCTTGGGGGTAAAACCAAACCCCGGGTTGAATCATGTTGTAGCCCCAAAATTCATTAAATTTGGGATCCCTCCCATGCGTCATATTCTAAACAAACATTGGTTCTGTACCCCTATTTTTATGGCCAACGAAACCCCATATGAAAGAGGTTACCCGTAAACACGAAACGGTGTTTTATTTTACCCTTGTGTTTGAAAGTATTTTTGATTATCACAATTGATGGCACGAGTTTTACTGTCTAAGATAAATGCAAAAACTTTACGTTTAATTTTCCATAGTTTCAACGTTTCGATTTTTCGCCGTCCTCTGGACGATCCCCAGAAGGGGGTTATGCGCATTTTTCCTGTGTGGAAGGGGTCTTGAAGCCAAGGGATATTTTTTGAAGCACGCGTTGTTTCCTACAGCAGGAGCAAAAAATCGGCGTCTAAAACGAGCACAGAGTCCTGGTGACCTTATGGCCTTCAAGGGCGTTTTTCTGTTGATGCCCCCAAAAGTACTTTTTGTCCCAGGTCATTTTGAAGCACAGCCCCGGGTTTTCCGCGGCCGACGGGCCTCATTATCTTTAAATGCCCAAGAGGAAACCGGGATGTGAAAAGCTTTGGGAAACATTGAAAAGTGTCGTTCAAATCTGAATTAAAAGAATTATGTTCTTATGCTTTGAACACGATGAAAATTATAATCACTCTCTCTTATGTAGTGCGCGTGTTTTCTTTGTATCGTCTCTTTGTCTCTCACCCACCCCTCCATAATTTATATTTTATAATATATATATTAAAATATAAAATTTTTATATATATATAATATCATAATAATTTTTAATATATATATATAATATATATAATATAAATATATTTAAATACAATATTACATAACCCAACACAACACAACACACCACCCAAACACACCCACCCCCCTTTATTTATATAATATAATTATAATTTATTTTTATTAAATTTTATATGTAAATTATATATATTATATTTTAATTATAAAATATTTTTAATAATATTATTTATTAATGTTTGTGTGGTTGTGTGGTTGTGTGTTGGTGGTGTTTGGGGGTTTGTGTTTTGTGTGGTGTGGTGTGTGTGTGTGTGGGGGTGTGTGTGTGGTGGTGATGTTTGTGTGTGTGTGTGTGGTGGTGTGGTGTGTGTGGTGTGTGGTTGTGTGTGTGTGTGTGGGTGTGTGTGTTGTGTGTGTGCGTGTGTGTGTGTGGTGGTTGGTGGGGGTTGGGGTTTTGGGGCATTGTGTGGTGGATTTGTACATATATAAAAATCTCTTCTCTCTCTCTCTCTCTCTCTCTTTATATATATATATATATATATATATATATAATTTTTTAAATAATATTATATATATATATATATATATATAATATTATACACGTTTATATGTATATAGTTATATGCCCCAACACAAAACCCACCCCACACACACACAATATATATATATATATTTTATATATATATATATATTATAATATGTGTGTGTGTGGTGTGTGTTTTTGGTGGTGTGTGTATGTGCGTGTGGTGTGTGTGTGTTGTTGTGGTGTTTTGTGTTTGTGTGTGGTGGTTTGTGTGTGTGTGTGTGTGTTGTTTTGTGTGTGCTGTGTTGTGTGTGTGTGGTGTGCGTGTGTTTGTGTGGTTTGTGCATTTTGGTGCGGGGTATGTGTACTTTATAAAATCTTCTCTCTCTCTTCTTTTCTCTCTCTCTTCTCTTCTATAAATATATTTTATATATATATATAATAAAATTATATATATATATAATAAATGTAAACAGGGGATATTATTATGTATATATGCACACCACACACACATATAATATACATCAAAAGGAAACACTTTTCCCGTGGGTTTCGTGTGGATTCCACCCCTCGGGTTTAGGACCTGGGGATGGAATCCAGGTGGTTTTCGAAACGGTCTCTTTTTAAATAATCTAGATTTTGTTTTGGGGGTTTTTTTTATTTATACTACATGGTGTGGTAATAATATATATATATATATATATATTTTAATATATATATATAAAAATTATTTAATATATGATACACAACACACACACCCCCCAAAACCACCCCCACACACACACACCACACATCTCGAATATTTTACCCTGTTTTTAAGCAAAATTTTGTGCCTCTCACACACACTATTTTATAAACACCACAACATACACATATATTATTATAATATATATTATATTATATTTATATAATTATAATTATTTTAATATAATATATATATATATTATAATTTATATAATATATAATATTTTATTATATATTATATATTATATATATATTATATATATATAATATTATAATTATTTGTGTGTGTGTTGGGTGTGGGTGTGTGGGTAGTAGTATTAAATTATATTATAATATTTTATATATTTTATATATAATAATATTATATGGGGGTGTGGTGTGTGTGGTGGTGTTTTAAAACACACCCCCACACCACAAAACACAATATTTATATATATATATTATATATAAAATATAATATAATTATATATATATTTTAAAATTTTAAATATAATCGGGAAGGTGCGTATGCATCAAAAAATGTATCTGATTGTTTTAAATTATCTACATGTGCTATCTGTGTCTGTCTATCTCTACCTATGCCAAACCGGACGCCGCCAAACACTGGGCTCCTCTCCCCTGTCCTCGAAGAAATGCGAAGCGTAAACGTTTGACGGGGGGGAGGCCCAAGCTAAATGACTTGGGACTAAACTACCCAGTGCGTACTGGAGTTCGCATTCCGGACTGATCTCTTTAATATCACGCTCAGGGGCGCTCTTGGCTGCTGCTGCGTCCTCTGCCTTACTTTACAAATTAATTCGGGGATCTCACGTAGCATAGAGTAGCTAGTCCCTTAGCCCAAAATTTTTTTTCTGTGCTCCGTCTTATTTTTTTTGTTAAACTTATACACTTCCCCCGGGTTTAATTGCCCAATTCAGGGGTTGCGTATACAAAAATGAAAGACGGAAACCCTTTTGGCCTTTGTTGGTAAGAACACGCTTTTAGGGAAAAATTTTTAGATCTGGTCCATATAAAAAACTTGATTTGCCTACATTCTTTTCACAGAAATGGCGCCCGGTTTTTATTGAATACCGGGATACGAAAACGCGCCACAAGCTTTGCTGTGAAAATGGGAAACTTTCGGGTCCGACGGTGTCTTATGTTTTGTATATGTGTGGCAAAACCTTCATGTGACCCCGGAAGGGGGCTATACAGGGGCTCCACCCCCAAAGGGGAAAGCGTCCCTTACTTTCCCCGGGAGAGGAGGCTACCTTCACCCGCCGAGGAACTCAAAACCCATTTGACCCACCTGCTATGCGAGTAAAAAAAACACAGTTAAATCGTGTTTGGTAAAAAGCCTGACCCTTTTATTTTCCAATTACTTTAGGAAAGGGTGTGTGTTTCGTGTTGGGGTGTGTGTGGTGTAACAAACAAAAATATGTGTTGTGTGGTTTTTTGTAATTTTTAAAATAATATATATATTATATAATATATTATATAATAATATATTTAATATATATATATATATATTAAAAATATGTTAAGTCTAGGTGAATGTTTTTCTCATTTTGAATAACCTTTTCCCTTCCCCCTTATTTTTTCACTTCCATTTTCAAATTTCCTTCGTTCTTTCCCTTTCCCCTTTGGTTTTCCTTCTTTCAAAGATGAATTCGCCAGAATTCCCAAAAATTAAAGGGTTCATAACATTTACATTTACGAACAAAGGTTTTTTTATAAAATGTAATATATTATATATATATATTATAATTAATATATATAATATTTTATAAACATAAAATATATAATATATATATATATATATATTAAACATAATTTATATATATATATATATATTATATTATATTATATATATATATTATTTCAGTTTATAATAAAAAAAAAATTTGGTAAATGTTTTTTTATGAAATCTGTTTTTATATATTATTAATATATTAATTTATATAATTTAAAAATTTTATATATATTATATATAATTATAAAAATTTTATAATAACATCCAGTTTTACAGTACCTTTTATTTTTACAATTTCATAGAGGGGGTAGAAGGAACAAAGTCTTTGACTTTACAAAAAAAATAAATTTTCATATGAAACCAACGAGGCACTTTTCACACCACACACCAAAAACACACAATCAATTTTAAAATAATAATTATAATTAATATATAATAATATATATAAATTTAATATATTTTATATATATATATATTTTTGTATATATAATAATAATATAATATAATAGATATATTATTATAACCACAACACACACACACCCCACACACAACACCCTTAAAAATTGTAATGGGAAAAGTTTTTTTTTTGTTCTCCCCAACCTAACGTGATTTAAAGGGAACTGGTGGGGGCCCAGGCCCTGAGGGAGCTTGCACCAAAATTAATTTAAATTTTCTAATTCTCCCACCTTCACACACACACACACACACAGGGCCATATATATTTTAAAAATTTTTATAATTATATATATTATAAATTTTATTATATAATATAATATATATTATATTATTTTAAAATATATTATATTATATATATATATATATTATATATATATATATATATAATATATATTATATATATATATATTATTTAATTTATATAATATATATATATATAAGAGGAGAGAGGAGGAGAGAGATACAACCCTATTTTGTTTATTAACTGCATTTTATATATAATTGTTTGTATGTGCGTGTGTGTGGGTTGTATTTTTATATATATAAAAAAAAAATTTATGTATAACACCACACTTAATATATAATAAATATTACTAATATATAATATTATATATATTAATTATATATTATATGTGTGTGGTTGTGTTGGTGTGTGTGGTGGTGTGTGTGTGTTGTGTGTTTTGTGGTACCGTACACTTATATGAAAAACTATTTATTTTTCCCATTAATATTCCCTTTTTTCCCCTTTTTCTCTACACAACCCCCACACCCCCACAACACAAAAACACCACACACCCCACCCCCCCACCCCACACCACACACACCACCACACACACACACACACCACAACACACACCACACAACCTAACACACACAAAAACCACACACACCACACACATACCACATAACAACCACAACACACACAACATATATGTATATATATATGTAATATTATATATTATATATATATATATATAAAAATAATATAAAAAGAGAGAGAGAGAGAGGAGGAGAGAGAGGAGGAGAGAGAGGAGAAGAAGAGAGAGAGAGAGAGAGAGAGAGAGAGAGAGAGAGGGGTAACACACACCACACATATAAACAACACGTATAATATAGTTAATATCATCATCAAAAAGGGAGCTATGTCTACACCCGTGGACCTCCCACACCCTTCCCCACAAAAAACTCGACTTACGCTTTTTTTTCCCCTTTGTAACATGAAACTAAATTTAAAGTATCATCTGTCCCCACGGGGGCTAAACATAAACCTACGTTAAAAAGAAAAAAAATGCCGGGGTAAGAAAAATAACTGCCCCCCTGGGTTCCCTTAAAAAGGGATACACCCTATTAGCTCCTATCCCAGGGTTGGGGTGAAAACTGTCGGCAGCGGGCGTGGTTTTTGGTGAAAACCCTTCAGTTCTACTGTTACTGGTTCCCCCAAAAAATATGCTGGCGTATTACATGAAAACTTTTTTAAAGGGGGGCGAGATATTTCCCTCCTAGTTGTGGAGATGCGATTGAGAAAGGGGCCTGGGGGGTTCCCTCGACTTTTATTTTCTCCTGACAAACCTCTCCCACACACACACACCACCACACACCCACACAAATAATATATTATATAACAATATATATAATATATAAATAATAATAACACACACATATATATCATAATTACATATGCATATATATATATAATATATATTTTATATATATAAATATACATATTTAAAAAAAAAAAAAAAAAAAAAAAAATATATATATATATATATATAATATATATTTTATATATATATATTATATATAATGATGAAGGCTGAAAAAATAAAATTTTAAAGGCCGGGTTTGGAATCTTGAACAGGGGAAATTAAAGTTTAGGGCTTAATTAAAATATTGAGAAAATTGCTGACGGATGGTGAAGGGAAAAAGAGGAAAAGGGCAAAAAGAGACAAGCGGCAAATTCAAAAAATTTTGCGGGCTGTCGATGGGGCAAGCAGAAAGAAAAAACGTAAGACGAGTTTGTGGCGAAGGATGGTGGGAGGTCCCGGGTGCTCAAAAATGAGCATACCGTTTGATGATGATGATATTTAATATATATATACCACACATACAAAAATACAACAATCGCGGTGGCCCAATGGTTTAACATGGACTCAAGACTGTCACGACGGCAAACTGAGTTCGAGGGTTCGATCACTGACCGGGGCGTTGTTCCCTTGGCAAGGGAAATTACCCATATTGCCTACCTAGCCCCTGGGTGGGCAAGCAACCCAAATCAGTGCTGGTCCCAAACCCCGGGTAAATAGAGAGAAGATTCCCAAAAAGGGAAAACCGGCACGCTCCGTGGGAAAAGGAAATGGAACCCTACCCCACCACTCCAAAAACACAACTGAAAAATTACAATTTGTACCATTTTGTGACCACGGGTCTCAAACATGAAAATACCGTTAAAAAAAAGAAAAAAAAAAAAAAACATACATACGTACTCTACCACGCAACACATACCTAATTTTTTTATATAATATATTATATATAATATAATATAATTGTATATATATGGGGCCGCAGTGGTCAAAAGGTTGAGCATCGATCAAGACTGTCAGGGGGCAATCTGAGTTTGAGGGTCGAGTGCCGGGCCCGGGGCGTTGTTTTTCCCTTGGGGAAAGGGAAATTCACCTCGATTGCCCACCTAGCCACTGGGTGGCCAAACCAGCCCCCAACAGTCCGGGGAAAAAGAGATGGTGACTCGAAAAAAAAAAAAAAAAAAAAAAACCGGCGGAAGGGAATGGCAAACCACCCCCTCTAAATGCCCAAAAAAAATCGGAAACCCCCGAATCGCAAAACCCCGATGGCCGAAAGGTTTGAGTAAACGGACTCAAAACTGTCACGAAGGGAATCTGAGTTCGAGGTTCGAGTCACCCCCGGGGCTTGTTTCCCTAGGGAAAAGGAAATTTACCCGATTTCCTACCTAGCCACTGGTGGCCAACCCGCCCAAGTCATGCTGGTTTTCCCAAGCCCGGGTAAAAAATTTAAATGATTACCTAAAAAGGTAAACCGGGACTCTCCGTGGGAAAGGGAAATGGGGACCCTACCCGTACTCACTCCAAGGAAAAAAAAAAAACATCACCC
>NW_023646590.1:0-7596 GCF_015228065.2 Penaeus monodon | reverse complement strand
TTTTTTTTAAAGAATTGCATAAAACTGAAAATTTGCAGCTGAAATGGGATTTGAAAATATCCCAAAATTTGGGGTCAAAAAAAGGCATTCTTTAAATTTTGGACCTTTCTTTCGGCTAGTGTTATCTTTTAGATATATATATAATATATATATATATATTTTTATATAAAATATATATATATATAATATATATATTTATATATATATAAAAATATACATATATAATTTATATTTATATAAAATAAAATATTATAAAAATTATTTATGATATAATTGAAAAATTATTATATTTATATAAAACCCTATATTAAAACCTTTTATATTATAAAATATTATATTTATTATTTAATATAATCATAAAAAAACCTACCTTTAATGAAGGGTCCAAATTAAGGAATGCCTTTTAGACAATGGGGCATATTTTAAAGCCCTTTAACAGCTGCATTCTCATTTTTTATGCAATATCTAAAAAAAATAATAAATAAAATTAAAAAAAAAAAAACAAGAGAAAAAAAAACTGCCCCAAACACTAGAAAAAAATTTTTTTAAAGTCTATACTTTGGCTCTGGGGGCGTTGCAGGTTTCCCCAAAATAATAAAAAAAATAATAATAATAATAATAATAATAATAATAATAATAATAAAGTAATAATAAAAAAAATAATGATAATAATAATAAAAATGAAAATAATAATAAGGAGGGTTAAAAATAAACAAATAAATAAAATAAAAGATAAAGAATAAAAAAAATACACCCTTTATAGCTTATAAAATTTTACACACATCGAGCTAATGTAGCTTTCTGAAAAAAAATGCTTGCTTCCCCAACAGACATTTTTTTCCCAAAAAAATTTCAAAACCCAAGAAGAAGTTTTGGGTTTTGTGAATTAGATAATTAAACTTGTTTCCCTTTAAAAAAAATGCCAGGGCGACGCTGTGGGAAAAATCGGTCTTTCGTTTGGCCTAACAACTGAAAAAAGAAAAACTATCTGAACCTTCATTAATTTTGTGTTATGTATGTGTGGGTGTGTTTTGTGTGGTGTGTTTTTGGTGTGTGTGGTGTTTTGTGTATGTGTGTGTTTTGTGTGGGTGTGTGTGTGTGTTTTGTGTAGCAGTCAAATATTTTTGGATAAACCCCGTTTGTCGACAATGGGTTGTTTAAGTGTTTTAAAACCTAACTTTGCGGTTTTATTATGGGGGGGAAAGAAAACTCGATTTTATCAATGGGTGTAACATGTAATTTTATCTTTAAAACCTTTTTTTTTGGGTAATCATAGAAAAGTTTTGCTAATTTTTAATTAACAGAAACCCTTTTCCTTCTCCTACAAAATGTTTAAAAAAACCCCCAAAAAAGACTAAGGCTTCATTTTTTTTTATACTTTCTTTATACTAAAACGTAGTTATCGTCAAACTATAATCATGATTATAATTCCCTTTGGTATTTTTTTTTTAAGCAGTATCACCCAGTGTCGGAAAAGATCGTAGGAATAAAAAAGATGAAACCACCAAGAAAATTTCTCTCCTAGGGCCCGTAAAACCCTCATTTCCCCATTTCCTTTTTACTTTTTATTTGGGTTTTTTCTTTTCCTCATTCCGTCAAACCCCCTCTGGGAATATATCCTCGAACCCCTATATATAATATATAATTATTGTGTGTGTGTGTGGTGTGTGTGTGTGGTTGTGTGTGTGTGTGTGGGGGTGTGTGTGCGTGTGTGGGGGTGTTTTGTGTGTGTGGTGTGTGTGTGTGTGGGGTTGTTTTGCGGTGTGTGTGTGTTGTGTGGTGTGTGTGTGTGTGTTTTGTGTGTTTGTGTGTGGGGCGTTGTGGTGTGTGTGTGTGTTGGGGTTTTTTTTCTTTCGAACAAGTGTGGCTAAAATAAGGTTGGGTTGGGCTGTCTAGCCCTCATTTAAAAATAAAATTAAATTAAAAAACTTTTTTGCAGAGCTCTTAGAAGAGTGTCTTAAAATTTATTCTATGGGTTTTTTATACTAAATGTGTTTTTATTTTACTTCAACAAAAACAGGTACGCAAAATTTTACTCTCTGGGGGTTTTTGGGAAAGTATATTTAATTAAAATCCTACATATCAATTCGAATTTATAATGAAAAATGAAAAATATGTAAAGAAAGGTTTTTTTACGTATTTTCATGAAAATCACTGTATTAAATGTAGCACCAGACTCTGTGTTTACAGGCAAAATCCTGAAATACTTAAATTTTTTATAAACCCTTTATCTCAGATCCCGAAGACCGGGTTAAAAAAAGTTTATGGATCATGAATTTGTTAATTCCCCAACTGAAAAAGCCAATATGGACCTTTAAAAAACATTTGGCCCCTTTTAAAGATCAAGGATCTGTGGGCAATCATTTAAAAATACTTACAGCATCAAAAATTTTAAAATTCCGCTGATATTCAGTTTTAGTTTTTATGCAATAAAAAGCGTGTTCGGACCCTTTCTCTAAAACTAAAGAAACATGCTTTGACCAAAAGCTATAGGGATTCAAAATTTATTTCCCAATTTAAGGGGGGGTTTTAAACTTGGGTTAACGTTTCATATTCTGGCTGCCGAGTCATGCAGACATCATTTTTTAAAAAGGGAGGATTTCAAAAAACCCGAGGGCCCGGGGGGACTAGATCCCTTTTCGTTTCACACACCACCACATCCCCACACACAACACACACACACACACCAACCGGGACACACACAAACATTTTTTATATTATATATATATAAAATTTTATAATTTTAATATAATATATATTTTAAAATATAGTTTGTGTGGTGTGTGTTGGGGTGTGGTGTGTGTTTTGTGTGTGTGTGGTTCTGGGGTGTGGTGTTGGGGTGAGTCTGTGTATGTGTGTTGGTGTGGTGGGGTGTGAATAAAATGCAGATTTTCATACATACATCAACATAAAATAAGTGTGTATTTAAAATATAATATATATATATATATATACATATATATATTTATTTTAATTTTATATAATATATATATTTTAAAATAGATATAGAAAATTAAAATAAATTGTGTGTGTGTGTTTTGGGGTAAAAAGGGCGGATTACAAAAACACTGAGCCCGGAGGGGCTAATCCCCTTTGCTTTCACACACACACACCAACACACACACCCAAAACACAAACACACACACACACACACACACCCCACACACACACCCAATATATTAGATATTTAACTAAAATTTTAGATTTTATTATTTATATATATATATACATAAATATATAATATAATTTTAAAATATTAATTTTTATGTATATAATATTAAAATAATAATATATATATATATAAAATATATATATATATATAATATTTTATTTTAATTTTTTATTATATATATGTGTGTGTGTGTGTTTTGTTTTGTGTTTTGTGAGGTGTGTGTGAATATATGCCCCCTTACATACATACATACATCTATTAAATGTAAAATATTATATAATATATATATATATATTTTAAAAATTTTTAATATTTTGTGGTGGGTTGTGTGTGTGTTTTGTGTGTGCGTGTGTGTGTGTGTGTGTGGGGTTCCCCGCATCCCTGGCGTCCCCCTTTTTTGGGGGGGTGTGTTTGTGTGGTGTTGTGTTTTTTGCGTGTGTGCGTGCCCGTGGGGCGTGGGCCCCCCGTGTGTGTGGGTGCCCCTGCGTGTGTTGTGTGTGTGTGTTTTGTGTGTGTGTGTGCGTGGGGGTGTGTGTGTGTGGTTATTTATGTAAAGTTTAGGTTTGGGAGGTGGAAAATATGTAGATTTAATATATATATTATATATATTTTAAAAATATAATATATATATATATATTTTATATATATATATAGAGAGAGAAGGGGAGGAGAGAGAGAGAAAAGAGAGAGAGAGATAGATAAATATATAAAAAAATTTATATAAAAAAATTTATATCTATATATGTGTGTGGGTGGTGTTGTGGTGTGTGGGTTGTGTGTATGTGGTAATATATATATTATATAATATATATAATATATATATTATATATATATATATATATATATATATATATATATATATATATAATATTTAAATATATTTTTTTTGTATAAGCAATATATGGTATATATAAACATTAATTTAAAAATTATATAAATAATAATTATATATATATTATTAATTTAACACACGCACATCACGCCTACTTATACACATCACAACATACATACAACAACCATACACACACCACACACACACACACCACACACACACACACACCACACCACACACACCCCAAAAACACACACACAAATTTTATATATATATATATAATTTTTATATATATTATATATATTTTTAATATATATATTAATATATTATATATTTAAACCACATCTGTATATATAATTGCAACCTCCTGAACAAAAGATTCTCAAGTCGATACTTATTATATGAAATAAATGTGTATTAGCAGTCTTTAGCCCAAATTATTCCTTCGCGGTGGTTGACGATTAGAGACAAAATATCAGTGAGATAATAAACTAAGGACAGATAGAAACCGGAAAATTTTCGCAATAACAGTCTTTCCCCTTATTGAATCTGAAACTAAAGGATTTTTTATACCTGCAAAAAACTCATCAGTACTTGGTTTCAAGCACTAAATTTTTGCAGTAATATAAATTAGATAAACAGTGAATATAAGGCAGCCAAAGTATTTCTTACTTCAGTTTAATTTACAGTTCAAAAAAAAAAAATATATGATTTTATATACTTTACATTGAAAACATCCGAAAATCCAAACAGGGTCCGGAAAGTGTGGAAAGCAAACTATCAAACCTAGGGTGTAACATAAAACAATGTTATTTGTATTTTGTATCTGACACCACGCTTTTCGTAAAAAAGGGGCGTTTAAAAAAATTGTGGCATTCGGAAAACCCCCTGATTTTCCAGGATTTCCTTTTTGAAATTCATTTTTTCAAGATTTAAACCCCTAGAAAATAAAACTGCTGGAATTTCCGGGTTTTCAAAAATACTGGTGGCGGAGGAACCATGCAAAAATGATCAAGTTTTTTTTAAAAAAAAAATACTAAAAATAAAAATCTATAAAGATTATATCGATTTAAGCACTAGCCATATAAAAAGCTAATACCTATTTTAAACAACATACAGATACATGTACATGATATTTAGAATTATTTATAAAAGTTTACATAGACAGTTGTACCATAAAAAGATTCATACAGATACAAAACTTTATATCTGACATCTATAGCATATAATTCTTGCAGTTGTGCCGTACACCAGAATCTCTTCTGATTAAAATTTAATGGAAATTTTTTCGATACTATTTGAATTGGTGACGGAGTGATGTGAGATACGAGAGCAGTTTATTCCATAGATTAAAACATAATTAAAATATATGTCTTTGATTAAATTTGAACCTACTTGGGTTTTTTAATAGTGAGTTTGGATCACAAAGGATTTTTTAAAATTAAATTCTGTCCCGAAACACAATATTTTCTTAGATATGGAACATTTGAAAATGAAAAGTACACAAAAATATTTTTTCTCTTTGTTTTTCCCTAGCTTCAGGTAAAAGATTATTTACATGGTCATTTTATTAATCCCGCCCTTGTTGTTTTTAGTAGCTATAACAGGCTTTGGCGTGGGTTTTATGACAGCTCCCAGGCAGGTTCAAAAAAGATGCCTTGCGGGGCATATAGTAAGAAAATTTTAATTACGTATATGGTACAGGATACCAGACTTTTTTGTTGTTCTTTTACTTATATGGCTATTTTCATATATATATATAATATATATATATTATAATATATTTAATATATATATTAAATTTTTGTATAATATATATATAAATATATATATATATAATATATATATATATATTAAAAATATATGCATGTATGTTGTATGGTTTTCGTAAATATATTATTGTAATATGATAATTATATTACTATTTAAAATTTTTGTTGTGTGTGTGTGTAACATATTGTTACATAATATAAAAACATATGTTTTTACACACACACACATACACACACAACCCCACACAAAACATATATTATATAATTTTAAAAATCTATAATATATTATATTATTATATTATATATATATATGTGTGTGTTTTTATATATATATATATAATATAATTATTTTATATAATATATTATTGTGTGTGGTGTGTGTTTGTGTGTGTTGGTGTGTGGTGTGTATGTGTGCGTGGGATATATATATATATATATTATATATATAATTTTATTATTTTATTTTATCTTATATATATATATTTAATATATATATATTATTTCTTTTTTTCCTTTTTTTTTGCTTTAAACCCATTTTTTTTATGGGGCGCCATGATGATTTGGTTCTGGCAGATATCTTTTATGGCCGGTGCCCCTTCCTGACGCCAAAACCCTTTTCCCCTACCCGGGGCCCCGGGACCAGCACTGATTGGGGGGGCTTTCCCCCCCATGGCTAGGGAGGCAATCGAGGGGAAGATCCTTGCCTCGAGGGAAAAACGCCCCGGCCAGTGACTCAAACCCTCGAATTCCAATTGCCGTCGTGACAGTTTGAGTCCCACTCTAAACCCCTCGGCGACCGCGACCTCAATATATAATATATATATAAATATTAATATATATATAATATTATATATATATATATATATATATATAACTCTGCACACACACACAAACCCGTGTGGTGTGTGTGTGTATACACAATCTTATTTTTTTTTTTAAATTTTTTAACTTGTTATAATATAATATATTGATAAGGAGGGGTGGACAAAATTTCTCACAATCATGTCCCCCTTTTTTTGTTTAAAGGTTTGAAACGTATTGTACAAGACACGAAAATTTTTTCAATTAAAAAGAAAAAAAACATTTTAAGTATTACAATTTTTCGAAAGTCGGGGAGACTTTTCTTCCCGAGATAGTACTGTTGTCCCCAAAGGCTCGAAGCGTACTTAATCAGTTCCCTTTCCTTTATCAAAATTCCTCAGTAGGGCTGCAGTCTTTAAAAAAGAAAAAAGTCTCTGGAAGGGTAGTATTTTTTGGGGTTCTCACCTTTCTCTTTCTCTCTCTTTCCCTCACCTCTCTCTTTCTCTCTCTCTCTTTCCTCCCCTTCTTTTCTTTTTCTCTTTATACAATAATTATATATATTATATATATATTATATATATTATATTTTATCTTTTATAAATAATTTTTTATATATATATATATATATATATATAGATAGTGTGTGTGTGAGATCATATTTTATATATATATAATATATATATTATAATTTATATGTGTGTGTGTGTGTGTGTGTGTTGTGTGTGTGTGTGTGTGTGTGTGCGTGTGTGGGTGTGTGTGGGTGTGTGTGTGCGTTTAAAATTTAAAACAAAAATTTTATATATATATTTATATATTATATATATATATATTATATATATATATAAAATATAATATATATATATATGTATATATATATATTTTTATATATTAATTTAATATTATATATATATTATTATATATATATGTATTTTTATATCTAGTCTTGTATTTCTATATGTCTCTTCCCCCCCGACTTTTTTTATCCATCTCTCTGTTCTCCCTCTCTGTCTCTTTTTTAT
>NW_023646589.1:0-7596 GCF_015228065.2 Penaeus monodon | reverse complement strand
AATAATTATAAAGAATTTATTTAATCATGACAATAATGATGATTGAAGTGTAGAATAAAGAGATTTGGATAACATTTGATGATTATTACTATTATTAATATTATATTATATTATCATTATTTTTATTATTATTATTATTATTCATTATTATATTCTTATCTTATTATTATTATTATTATTATTATTATTATTATTATATTGTTATTATTATTATATTATTATTATATTATATTATTATTATTATTATTACTTTAATTATTAGTATTATTGCCAAAAAAAATATTATAACTGTAATAATAACAATAATAAAGATAATAAGTATAATTATAATAATACTAATTGTTATAATATTGTTATTAATATTATTATTGTTATATTATTATTGTAGTTGTTATTGGTATAGATGTAAAATATATATTATAACTGCAATAATTGCAATAATAATGATAATAATTGCAATAATGATGATAATAATGCAATAATGATGATAATGATGATGATAATGATGATGATAATGATGATATGATGATAAACGGTAATAATGATGATAATCATGATAATAATGATGATAATAACAGGAATTGTGTCCATATATAATAAAAAAGGTAAAAGAAAAAAAATCTCAAAAGTCGAAAAAGCGGCAAAATCTAGCGAAATATAGCCTTTTGAGAGTTGACTCCAAAATGACGTTTTTTCCATTCATTTGATGATTCTGTCAATTATTAGGGTAATAATGATAATAATTACCAGAATTCTATTAATCATGACATAATGATGAAAAAGTGAGAATAAAGAGAATTTGGATAAATTTGATGATTATTACTATTATTACTATTATCATTATTATTATCATTATATCATTATATTATATTATTATTATTATAATATATTATTATTATTATTATTATTATTACTTTAATTATTAGTTATATTGCCAAAAAATATGTTATAACTGTAATAATAATAAAAATAAGTATAATTATAATAATACTAATGTTATAATTTATTAATATTATTATTGTTATTATTATCATATTATTATTTTCATGGTAGTATAATTGTAAAATAATTATTATACAGTAATAATTACAGTAATAGCGATATTAATTAAAAATAATGATATAAATAATGATTATAAAGACGTTATTATTGTTATTATTATTGTTATTACTATTATATTGTAGTTGTTATAAGTATAGATTTAAAAATATATTTAAAACTGCATATAATTGCAATAATGATGATCATAATTGCAATAATGATGATAATTATGATGATAAAGATGATAATGATTATAATGATGATGATAACGATAATAATGTGATAATCATGATAATAATGATGATAATAGCAGGAATTGTGTCCATATTAATAACAAAAAAGGTAAAGAAAAAAAATCCCAAAAGTCGAAAAAGCGAGTAAATCTAGCGAAATATAGCCGTTTGAGAGTAATAAACCCTCCCCCCCCTTTTTTCCTCAAAATGACGTTGTTTTTCGCATTCATTTGATGATTCAGGGAATTATTTAGGGTAATTTATGATAATAATTACCAGAATTCTATTATCATGACCACTAATGATGATAAAAGTGAGAATAAAGAGAATTTGATCACATTTGCATGCTTATTAATAATTATTACTATTATCATTATTTATTACCATTATTATTCTTCTTATTATTATTATTATTATTATTAGTATTATAATCATTCTTATTATTATACGTACATTTATTAGTATTATTGCCAAAAAATATATTATACTGGAATAATAACATACATAATATAATAAGTATATTATCATTATACTCATTGTTTTAATATTTTGTTATTAATATTATTATTGTTATTAGTGATCATTATTATTATTTTTTAACTGGTATATAATTCTAAATAATTTATATATGACATAATAATTAACTTAATAACGATATTATTAAATAATGATATAAATAAATGATTATAAAGAACGTTATTATTGTTATTTTTATGTTATTACTATTATTATTGTAGTTGTTTATTATGATAGATGAAAAAGAGATATTATAACTGCTATAATTGCAATAATAATTATAATAATTGCAATAATGATGATAATACAAATTGCAATAATGATTGATATGATTATGAAATAATGATGATAATTCTGATAATTGATGAGATAACGATAATAATGATGATAATCATGATAATAATGATGATAAATAGCAGAGAATTGGGGTGTCCATATATATAAAAAAGGTAAAAGAAAATAAATCCCAAAATTCGAAAAAGCAGCCCACAATCTAGCGAAATATAGTCCTTTTAAGAGTAGACTCTAAACTGACGTTTTTTTTTTTTTTTTTTTTTTTTTTTTCCATTCATTTGATGAATTCTGGCAATTATAGGGTAATAACGATAATAATTACCAGAATTCTATTATCATGACAATAATGAAGGATAAATTGAGAATAAAGAGAATTTGGATAACATTTGATGATTATTATTATTATTATTATTATTATTATTATTATTATTATTATTATTATTATTATTATTATTATTATTATTATTATTATTATTACTTTAATTATTAGTATTATTGCCAAAAATATATTATAACTGTAATAATAACAATAATAATAATAATAAGTATAATTATAATAATACTAATTGTTATAATATTGTTATTAATATTATTATTGTTATTATTATCATTATTAATATTATTATTGTTATTATTATCATTATTATTATTTTTACTGGTAGTATAATTGTAAAAATAATTATTATAGCAGTAATAATTACAGTAATTACGATATTGATTAAAATAATGATAAAAATAATGATTATAAAGACGTTATTATTGTTATTATTATTGTTATTACTATTATTATTGTAGTTGTTATTAGTATAGATGTAAAAATATATATTATAACTGCAATAATTGCAATAATAATGATAATAATTGCAATAATGATGATAATTGCAATAATGATGATGATAATGATGATAATGATGATAATGATAATGATAACGATAATAATGATGATAATCATGATAATAATGATGATAATAACAGGAATTGTGTCCATATATAATAAAAAAAAAGGTAAAAAAAAAAAATCCCAAAAGTCGAAAAAGCGGCAAAATCTAGCGAAATATAGCCTTTTGAGAGAAGACTCCAAAATGACGTTTTTTTCCATTCATTTGATGATTCTGGCAATTATTAGGGTAATAATGATAATAATTACCAGAATTCTATTAATCATGAGAATAATGATGATAAAAGTGAGAATAAAGAGAATTTGGATAACATTTGATGATTCTTACTATTATTACTATTATCATTATTATTATCATTATTATTATTATTATTATTATTATTATTATTATTATTATTATTATTATTATTATTACTTTAATTATTAGTATTATTGCCAAAAAATATATTATAACTTTAATAATAACATATAATAATAATAAGTATAATTATAATAATACTAATTGTTATAATATTGTTATTAATATTATTATTGTTATTATTATCATTATTATTATTTTTACTGGTAGTATAATTGTAAAAATAATTATTATAACTGCAATAATTGCAATAATAATGATAATAATTGTAATAATGATGATAATAATTGCAATAATGATGATAATGATGATGATAATGATGATAATGATGATAATGATGATGATAACGATAATAATGATGATAATCATGATAATAATGATGATAATAACAGGAATTGTGTCCATATATAATAAAAAAGGTAAAAGAAAAAAAATCCCAAAAGTCGAAAAAGCGGCAAAATCTAGCGAAATATAGCCTTTTGAGAGTAGACTCCAAAATGACGTTTTTTCCATTCATTTGATGATTCTGGCAATTATTAGGGTAATAATGATAATAATTACCAGAATTCTATTAATCATGACAATAATGATGATAAAAGTGAGAATAAAGAGAATTTGGATAAATTTGATGATTATTCCTATTATTACTATTATCATTATTATCATTATTATTATTATTATTATTTATTATTATTATTATTATTATTATTATTATTATTATTATTATTTATTATTACTTTGATTATTAGTATTATTGCCAAAAAATATATTATAACTGTAATGATAACAATAATAATAATAATAAGTATAATTATAATAATCCTAATTGTTATAATATTGTTATTAATATTGTTTTTACTATTATTATTGTAGTTGTTATTAGTATAGATGTAAAAATATATATTATAACTGCAATAATTGCAATAATAATGATAATAATTGCAATAATGATGATAATAATTGCAATAATGATGATAATGATGATGATAATGATGATGATAACGATAATAATGATGATAATCATGATAATAATGATGATATAACAGGAATAGTGTCCATATATAATAAAAAAAAGGTAAAAGAAAAAAAATCCAAAAGTCGAAAAAGCGGCAAAATCTAGCGAATATAGCCTTTTGAGAGTAGACTCCAAAATGACTTTTTTCCATTCATTTGATATTCTGGCAATATTAGGGTAATAATGATAATAATTACCAGAATTCTATTAATCATGACAATAATGATGATAAAGTGAGAATAAAGAAATTTGGATAACATTTGATGATTATTACTATTATTACTATTATCATTATATTATCATTATTATTATTATTATTATTATTATATTTTATATTATTATTATTATTATTATTATTATATTATTTTATTATTATTACTTTAATTAGTAGTATAATTGTAAAAATTAAAATAATGTATAAATAATGATATAAAGACGTTATTATTGTTATTATTATTGTTATTACTATTATTTGTAGTTGTTATTAGTATAGATGTAAAAATATATATTATAACTGAATAATTGCAATAAAATGATAATAATTGCAATAATGATGATAATAATTGCAATAATGATGATATGATGATGATAATGATGATAATGATGATGTAACGATAATAATAGATAATCATGATAATAATGATGATAATAACAGGAATTTGTCCATATATAATAAGAAAAGGTAAAAGAAAAAAAATCCCAAAAGTCGAAAAGCGGCAAAATCTAGCGAATATAGCCTTTGAGAGTAACTCCAAATGACGTTTTTCCATTCATTTGATGATTCTGGCAATTATTAGGGTAATAATGATAATAATTACCAGAATTCTATTAATCATGACAATAATGATGATAAAAGTGAGAATAAAGAGAATTTGGATAACATTTGATGATTATTACTATTATTACTATTATCATTATC
This sequence comes from Penaeus monodon, assembly GCF_015228065.2. Lineage (NCBI taxonomy): Eukaryota > Metazoa > Arthropoda > Malacostraca > Decapoda > Penaeidae > Penaeus > Penaeus monodon. The sequence goes on along the minus strand of NW_023646589.1, from coordinate 2,322 downwards.
ATTATCATTATTATTATTATTATTATATTATTATTATTATATTATTATTATTATTATTATTATTATATTATATTTATTATTATTACTTAATTATTAGTATTATTGCCAAGAAATATATTATAACTGTAATAATAACATAATAACAATAATAAGTTAATTATAATAATACTAATTGTTATAATATTGTTATTAATATTATTATTGTTATTATTATCATTATTATTATTTTTACTGGTAGTATAATTGTAAAAATAATTATTATAACAGTAATAATTACAGTAATAACGATATTAATTAAAATAATGATATAAATAATGATTATAAAGACGTTATTATTGTTATTATTATTGTTATTACTATTATTATTGTAGTTGTTATTAGTATAGATGTAAAAATATATATTATAACTGCAATAATTGCAATAATAATGATAATAATTGCAATAATGATGATAATAATTGCAATAATGATGATGATGATGATGATAATGATGATAATGATGATGGTAACGATAATAATGATGATAATCATGATAATAATGATGATAATAACAGGAATTGTGTCCATATATAATAAAAAAAGGTAAAAGAAAAAAATCCCAAAAGTCGAAAAAGCGGCAAAATCTAGCGAAATATAGCCTTTTGAGAGTAGACTCCAAAATGACGTTTTTTCCATTCATTTGATGATTCTGGCAATTATTAGGGTAATAATAATAATAATTACCAGAATTCTATTAATCATGACAATAATGATGATAAAATGATAGATAAAATTGAAAACTATTATTACTATTATCATTATTATTATTATTATTATTATTATTATTATTATTATTATTATTATTATTATTATTATTATTATTATTATTATTATTATTATTATTATTATTATTATTATTACTTTAATTATTAGTATTGTTGCCAAAAAATATATTATAACTGTAATAATAACAATAATATTAATAATACGTATAATTATAATAATACTAATTGTTATAATATTGTTATTACGTTATTATTGCTATTATTATTGTTATTACTATTATTATTGTAGTTGTTATTAGTATAGATGTAAAAATATATATTATAACTGATATAATTGCAATAATAATGATAATAATTGCAATAATGATGATAATAATTGTAATAACGATTATAATGATCATGATAATGATGATAATGATGATAATGATGATGATAACGATAATAATGATGATAATCATGATAATAATGATGATAATAACAGGAATTGTGTCCATATATAATAAAAAAAGGTAGTTGTTATTAGTATAGATGTAAAAATATATAATATAACTGCAATAATTGCAATAATAATGATAACAATTGCAATAATGATGATAATAATTGCAATAATGATGAAAATGATGATGATAATGATGATGATAACGATAATAATGATGATAATCATGATAATAATGATGATAATAACAGGAATTGTGTCCATATATAATAAAAAAAGGTAAAAGAAAAAAAATCCCAAAAGTCGAAAAAGCGGCAAAATCTAGCGAAATATAGCCTTTTGAGAGTAGACTCCAAAATGACGTTTTTTTCCATTCATTTGATGATTCTGGCAATTATTAGGGTAATAATGATAATAATTACCAGAATTCTATTAATCATGACAATAATGATGATAAAAGTGAGAATAAAGAGAATTTGGATAACATTTGATTATTATTACAATTATTACTATTATCATTATTATGATCATTATTATTATTATTATTATTATTATTATTATTATTATTATTATTATTATTTTATTATTATTATTATTATTACTTTAATTATTAGTATTATTGCCAAAAAATATATTATAACTGTAATAATAACAATAATAATAATAATAATAAGTATGATTATAATAATACTAATTGTTATAATACTGTTATTAATATTATTTTCGTTATTATCATCATTATTATAGTTTTTACTGGTAGTATAATTGTAAAAATAATTATTATAACAGTAATAATTACAGTAATAACGATATTAACTAAAATAATGATATAAATAATGATTATAAAGACGTTATTATTGTTATTATTATTTTTTATTACTCTTATTATTGTAGTTGTTATTAGTATAGATGTAAAAATATATATTATAACTGCAATAATTGCAATAATAATGATAATAATTGCAATAATGATGATGATAATTGCAATAATGATGATAATGATGATGATAATGATGATAATGATGATGATAACGATAATAATGATGATAATCATGATAATAATGATGATAATAACAGAATTGTGTCCATTTTAATAAAAAAGGTAAAAGAAAAAAAAAAAAA
>NW_023646588.1:0-7597 GCF_015228065.2 Penaeus monodon | reverse complement strand
AAAACCATTAAGTTCCTCAATTTTTTACTTGGAGGAAAAACTGCCAAACTCTTGGCAAAACCCCGAACCCGTATTTATTTATTTGGGGAAAAATTGAAATGAAAATTAGGGAGGATGCCGTCATATGCGTTGGCATCGCCAGTTCAGGTGTGGTCGGAGTTGTGTAACGGTCTTACCAGGGCGCCCCAGTTTGCATGAGAGAACCATCTTCAAGTGGATGCCAATTGGAAATCGCCGATAATTCGCACTAGTCCAAGTGCAAGATTAGTGTGAGCTGGTCATCTCATATGCAAATATGGCTCGAAGTACCCAGGCTACTCACACCTTTCCAGAAGCGGGAACGAGTCCATTTTCCCAGGCTCTTTTAGCCGTGTGCCAAGAAAACCATTAACCAGGAGGAAAGTTGCGTCCTTTTATATGATGTAGAAACTACTTTGACTCACTATTCCTCAAAAAGGCACGTGTACACCCTCGGCAGGAAAGGGGTTTTACTCACTATCTTTGGGACCAGAATGGAGTAATGATGATGTATTTCTTGGCAAAAGGTACTACAACTACTGGAGTTTTTACGCTTCATGTTATGTGGGAGTCTATCAAAATGATGAGGCATGGAATGTCGATCGGAGGTTCTGTCTTTTACAAGGGACAATGCCCCTGTTCACAAGTCTCACACTGCCCAGATGGAACCCTGTTCCTGGGGCTACGACATCCTTCACCATCCCCCATATTCTCCTGACCTTGCACCATCTTTCCGTCTGTGAAGTTATTTTTGAAGGAGAAATAGTTCCAAGATGATGAGACTCATTTCTGAAGTCACTTCATGGCTTCAAACGCAACCTGCGGAATTCTGCAAGCAAGTTCACAGCTGTATAAAACGATGGGGGACATGTGTCACTCTTGGTTGGACTAATAATTCAATTTTCATCCTGTAGGTCCATGGGAAGTGGGTTAGGGAAATCTTTTATGAACGCCCTCGTATAAAAATAATATATATATATATATATATATATCTAATAAATATATATATATAATATATATAATAATATAATATATATATAATATATATAAATATATAATATATATTATATTATATATATATATATATATATAAAATATATATATATATATATATTATATATATATATAGAATATATATATAATATAATAATATATATATATAATATATATATATTATAATATAATATATATATAATATATTATATATATAATATTATATATATATATATATATTTATATAATATATATATATATATATATTATATATATATATATATATAATATATATATATATATATATAATATATATTATATAAATATATATATATATTAATATAATATATTAATAATATATTATATATATAAAATATATAATAATAATATATAATATATATATATAAATTATTTTATATATATATATATATATATATATATATATATATTTAATATAATTAATATAATATAAAATATAATATATATATATATATATATATATATAGATATATATATATTATATAATATATAAAATATATAATATATATATATTTTATAATATATATATATATATATATATATATATATATATATTTATACGAGGGGCGTTCATCAAAGATTTCCTAGACCCACTTCCATGGACTACAGAATGAAAAGTTTAATATTAGTCAAACAAGAAGTGACACATTTTCCATCGTTTTATACACTGTGAAATTGCTTTCAGAATTCGCAGGTTGCGTTTGAAGCATGAAGTGATTCAGAAATGAGTCTCATATCTTGGAATATTTTCAAAAATAACTTCACAGACGGAAAGATGGTGCAAGGTCAGGAGAATATGGAGGATGGTGAAGGATGTCGTAGCCACAGGAACAGGCTTCCATCTGGGCAGTGTGAGACTTGTGAACAGGAGCATTGTCTTGTAAGAGACAGACACCTCCGATCGACATTCCATGCCTCATCATTTTGATAGACTCCCACAGTAACAGTGAAGCGTAGAAAACTCCAGTAGTTGTAGTACCTTTTGCCAAGAAATACATCATCATTACTCCATGCTGGTCCCAAAGATAGTGAGTAAGACCTTGCCTGCCGAGGGTGTGACACGTGCCTTTTTGAGGAATAGTGAGTCAAAGTAGTTTCTACATCATAGTAATGGACGCAACTTTCCTCCTGGTTAATGGTTTTCTTGGCACACGGCTAAAAGAGCCTGGGAAGAATGGACTCGTTCCTGCTTCTGGAAAGGTGTGAGTAGCCTGGGTACTATCGAGCCTATAATTTGCATATGCAGATGGACCAGACTCAACACTAATCTTGACACCTTGGACTAGCTGACGAATAGTAATACGGCGATTTTCCAAATTGGCAGTCTCCACTTGAAGGATGGTTTCCTCCTCAGTGGCAAACTGGGGTCGCCCTGGGATAAGATCCGTTTACACAGATCTCCGACCACACCTGAACTGGCGATGCCAACGTCATATGACGGGGCATCCTCCACATAAGTTGCTTTCAATTCATCGAAGGTCTTTTGCGGTGTGCGGCCATTCAAGTATGAAGACCTGAACACTGTTCGATACTGTACTGGTTCACAGAAAACATGTTTTAAGTTAAGGACTGGAAATCAACACATGGCCTATAGAGATGTGTATCATAAGGCATGTAAAATTTCTGCCTCCAAAGATAAACAGAAGTAGGTCAGGGGAAATCTTTAATGAGCGCCCCTTGTAAGTATATATATGTGTGTGTGTGTGTGTGTGTGTGTGTGTGTGTGTGTGTGTGTGTGTGTGTGTGTGTGTGTGTGTATGTGTGTGTACATATATATACTTATTTAATAATTTATTTGTTTATCTATATACATCTATTAAATGTCCATCTGTCTCTATTTATTTACTCATGTGAATCTCTCTGATTCTGTTTGTCTGCCTCTCTCTCTCTCTCTCTCTCTCTCTCTCTCTCTCTCTCTCTCTCTCTCTCTCTCTCTCTCTCCCTCTCCCTCTCTCTGACTCTCGTTTTCCTAGAAATACTGTTACAAACACACATTAGTCCATTACTGCTAGTGAAACACATCGTCGCGCAAAAGATTTCAATAATGATAAGAAGCTCCAATGGCCAAAGCCGTTCACGCAACAGGAACAGCCAGTTATTACGCTACATCGATCGGGGCAATTGCACGTCGCCCCAGTTCCGGATTCTGGGACATGCACAATGCACGGGCGCGGGGGGGGGGGGTCTGTTCACTTCTGGACTGAGTGAAATTTGACTCAGAATATCAGCTTTTGTAGTAACTGAAAGGGTAATAATCAGAGTTCTGCATCATTGAATGTTGAAAGGTTCAAACTGATACATGAACAACATTATATGAACAATATGTGTAATGTGATCATAAACATTTATGCATGTTATGTGTAAAAACGCTGTCACTTGGATGAACACACAAGTTATGTTCACACGCACACAAACGCACACACGTATATGATATATATATATATATATATATATATATACATATATATATATATATATATATATATATATATATATATATATATATATATATATTTATAACATACATATATATCGACGGCCACCTTCAGTCGATGTCCACTATGGCGAAAGGATGTGAGGAGCAAGCTGTTGCCTTGTAGCATGCTCTCCACGCAGCTGAAGGATTCAAAGGAACGGCAGAGACCGGTACGTGTGTGTGTGTGTGTGTGTGTTGTGTGTGTGTGTGTGTGTGTGTGTGTGTGTGTGTGTGTGTGTGTGTGTGTGTGTGTTTGTGTGTGTGCATTCATACTTGCACGTGCAAGCAAGCGCGCACATGTGTACACACACGGATTTGCGAATTATGGGTTAGTCTTAGCTATATATGTGTGTGTGGTGTGTGTGTGTGTGCGTGCGTGCGTGCGTGCGTGCGTGCGTGCGTGTGCGTGTGTGGTGTGTGCCGTGTGCGTGTGCGTGTGTGTGTGTGTACGAGTGCGTGCAGGTGCGTCCATGTAAACGCGTCTGCATGGCCCTGATTCGCCGCACCAGCAGCGAGCGAGCGAGGGCCTCGAGTGCGGGTCACTCGCTCTGAAGTTCACGAGGGAGGCAAGTCCGCGCTCTTTCTTTTCTTGTTTCGTTTTTTTTTTTTTTTTTCTTCCTTTGTTTTTCTCTTTCTTTCCTTCTTTCTTCCCCCTTCCTCCTTCTTTTCTTCCTCGCTTCCTTCCTCCCTTTCTTTATCTCTTTCTTCTTTCTTTATTTATTTATTTATCTATTTATTTATTTATTTATCTTAGAAAATGATTTGTGACTTTCATGAGACTGTGGAAGCTGACCTTCGATCTTCGCTTGTTCTGTTGTGAAAGATTTCTTTCATAACAGAACAGAACGATCGTCTTGACCTTCCTTATCTATTTTGTAGGCTTTTTATACGTTTTTTTTTTTTTTTTTTTTTGTCTCTGCATTACTCTATGACTTGTATTGTGCACATAAGTTTTCCTGCAATAATTCCAAGCTATACAAGTTTTTCTCCACGAATTATAACTCCTTCTGAGTCACAATTAACACGTTTATGCGCTTTGAACTTCAGGAGGACACACGGATATGCGACCCTCGACGTGTGGGGAAAGAAACTTCGTAGATCCTTATAGTTAAGAATGAAACAGTCCAGAATTGTGAAAGAAGCCGCATCCCTCAGGGCCTGATCAGGGCCATGGTCCAGGGTCCTACAACTCTGAGGCGTCCAGTGTGGTCATGTAATTGCAGTAAATTTCTCTATTGACAAGAGTCGTATTTGCTAGTTTACGTTTCTTGTTACAGGAGAAGAGGAGAGGCTGGAGGTCGAGCGCTGCACCAGCGGGCAGAGTGATGGTGGTTCATGTTATTTATTTGAGACCCTGATGATTTTTCACCAACGTTTTTGTCCATGGCATTTTCGATCAAGAATTGTCTTCCCTAATATAATCAAGTTTATGTGATGAGGGATGCCTATAGTATCTGTAAATAGAAAGTATCAATATAAAAGCATAGGTAGCTCAAACACCATTCCTTCCTTAGAATTAAAAAGAATAAATGAAATGCGGAGAGTCCGAACCGCCATCCAGAGGAAGCAGGTTGAGGCCAATTGCCGTGGAAAACTCTACTATATCTGAACATTCTCATTGCAATAACTGCGCTTCTGTGTAGTTAAATGCGATTCACATTTTCAGTGCGTGTTACGTTGCTTCCGAAGTGTCCAAGTATTTTAAAATCCTTTTGTTTGAAAGACCAAAATACTTACTGCTTTCTCTTACTGGAATATCGCCCGCTAGAGGTTCGGCGACGGCAAAGAAACACTGACACTTGCGGTTTTTCGCTGTGGAACTGCTACAGTTTAGGCTGTAAATTACTGGGTAGAGTTTACAACCCTGGCTGTGACGTGGACTTATCTAATTGTCGCTTATAAAAAAATGTGGAAATGGTAATCAGTTTCCAGTTTCGTTGAAGAAGTGGATTCTTGGCCAACATGACCCTTCGTTAATCTTCGTGTGCAGCTCTGTGCTCAGTGCCAGGCGAGCATTGTGTTCTAGAAAATGAAGGGTCAGACAGACAGCGTCACCAACAGACTAATGGCTGAGTTGATTAGTTTCTTTATCTACGCCAAAAATTAATAATGAATACTCTGTTCCATCACTATATATTTAAAGCAAGTTAAGAACTTCGTCATTTATTTCCTTTGAACTATTATAAGATATTTGATACTTACTTAAAGTCAAACAATTAAAAAGGCAATTCCTCGAAGTCTACGCCTCTGCAGAGTAAAGACCACAATAACTGGCCTCTCTGTAGTGAACGTCCAGAGCCAATAGCATTATCATAGAAAAATTAAACTACACAAAAGAGACGTAATCTTTTAGCTGCTTTTTTGTAATACTGATTTTACAGTGCTGAGACAAAGTTGTATTCCCAAACCATTCAATAATTCTGGGGAGATACAAGTCGTGCACAGACACAGGACAAACATCGAATGGGGACATGGTTGTGAAATGCTAACAATAATGAATTAATAGATAAATGAACAAATTAGTATACATACATACATACATACATATATATATATATATATATATATATATATATATATATATATATATATATATATTATATATATATATATAGTATATTTTATATAATATATATATATATATATATATATATATGTATGTATATACTGTGTGTGTGTGTGTGTGGTGTGTGTGTGTGTGTGTGTGTGTGTGTGTGTGTGTGTGTGCATGTGTGTGTATATATATAATGTGTTGTGTCTATACATATGTGTGTATACATATATATACTGCCGCGATGGTCCAGTGGTTAGAACACTAGACTCCGACCCTCATGGTCCCGAGTTCAATTCCTCGTCGCGGCAGTCGTGAAAATGCCTGCGCTCTGACTGCTGGCTCGAGCCCGAGGGAAAAAGACATATCGCCTTGGGGAAATCAAACGCAGGTGTCGTAGAGTCACCGCCGTGGCACAAAAAAAATACATATGTATATTTTTTCACACACACACACACACACACACACACACACACACACACACACACACACACACACATATATATATATATATATATATATATATATATTTATATATATATAATATATATATATATATATATAATATATATATATACGTGTGAGCACCTAAATTCATTAATCTTTTCCTTACGTTTATCCTTTCAAATAAGTTCTAATAACAGTAATTACGAAAACATACTTTGAATTATGTTGGTTGCAACAGTAATATTCACGATAATTACAAATAAGCTAACTTTTCTACGCTTTACTGCTTTACAAGAGCACGTACTATAAGTCCCAACGTTTTGTGTGTGTGTGTGTGTGTGTTGTGTGTTGTGTGTGGCATAGATACATAAGAGACAGAATTGGAGAGAGGAGGTGAAAGGAGAAAATCTCGAGCGGAAATGGGCTTCGCCCAAATATAAAAAAAAAAAAAAACTTCCCATGCGGGCGTCCGCAGCTTCCTGCGACGGACGACGACCAACCCGGTCCCTCCGACTGCGTGCAGACGCGTCAAATTAGGCCCGAATTAGTCCCCTTACGAAAAGGTCGTAGAGTAGCACGTATATATACAGTGTACAGCGTTGTTTTGTTGTTGTCTGCGTGGTAAATACTCACCAAAAGCAGTCCGCATAATTAGAAAAAGGCAATTCATGGTACCGCATGCAAATAAAAAAAATTGCAGTGGCAGCGTTTGGACTCGCGTAGCGTATAGAAAATTCATGAGGAGGAGAGTCCACACATGACGCTTTTTCCTTGTCACTTCTGAGTGATTTATGAGGCCTTAAACGTCGTTGTGATGTTGACAAAGGTGACGACTGTATACACGTATCTTTGTTCTTTTATCTGTTTAGATTACCAAAGGAGTGTTTAGTCAATATTTGCTGGGATTTCGTAAAATGAGAGGGTACTTTTCAGCTAGTTGATTCTAATACCATAATGATGCCGTACTCTAAGTGACGGCAATCAAAATTAAAATATGGACGTGTCAGGTCGATGCATTTTACAGCAGTTGAAATGTCTCATCTCATCACGTACCCGTAAAGAAAATATATTAT
>NW_023646587.1:0-7598 GCF_015228065.2 Penaeus monodon | reverse complement strand
TTTTTTTTTTTTTTTCCCTTTTGGGGGCCAAAAGGAACTTCACCCCCCCAAAAATTTTTTGGGCCTTTTGGCCCCTAGGCATGGGGACCGTCACCCAACAGTCCCGGGTTTAAATGAGAGGGTGACTGGGAAAAAAAAAAAAAAAAAAACCCGGCGGAAGGCCAAGGCAAACCCACCGCCTAAATTCCCAAGAAAAATCAGAAGCACATGACGTCAAGGCCGGTGGCGAATGGTTAGAACGTCGGACTAAAGGACTGCAGACGGCAATCTAGTTGGGGTTCGATCACCGCCGCCGCGTTTTTTCCCCTTGGGGCAAAGGAACTTCCCTTGATTCCCTGCCTACCACTGGGGGCCAACCCACCCCGGGCATGTGGCCCCAAGCCCGGATAAAAAGAGGAATGTTTACCTAAAAAGGTAACCCACGGCACTCTCCGGGGAAAGGAACGGGGGCCCTCCACGTACTCACTCCAAGGCATCACAACGTGAAAAGCAATTGAGTATCATCTGGGACCACGGGCTCAACATGACCTACCCTTAAATGATAATATTATAATATATTATATATTATATTATAAATATATATAATATATATATTTAAATTTAAAATATAATATGGGGCCCCGTGGCCGAATGGGAGACGCGGGCTCAAGATGTCCGACGGCAATCTGATTCAGGGTTCGAGTCACCCACCGCCGCGTTTTTCCCCCAGGCAAGGAACTTACCCGATTGCCCGCCCAGCCACTGGGGGGCATGTCAGCCCAATCATGCCGGGTAAAAAGGTGGGACTGGAAAAAAAAAAAAAAAAAAAAAAAAAAAAAAAAAAAAAAAAAAAAAAAACCCCGGCGGAAGGGGAGGGCAAAACCCCCGCTCTAAAGCAAAAAAATGGAAAGCCCATGATCTCAAGGCCGCGGTGGCCGAAAAAGGTTAAAAGCTCGGACCAAACTGTCACGACGGCAAAGAGTTCGAGGGTTGGCACCGACCGCCCCGGGTTGTTTCCCTTGGCAAAAAGGAACTCCCAAATTGCCCGCTAGCCACTGGGGGCCAAGCCAGCTCAAGTCGTGCGGGCCAAGCCCGGTAAAAAAAAGAGAGAATGATTTCCCAAAAAAAAAAAAAAAATCACGGCACTTCCCGGGGAAAGGGAACGGGGACCCTACCCCGTACCACTCCAACAGCATCACAACGTGAAAAAGCAATTGAGTTCATGCGGACACGGCGGCTCGCATGAACCTACCCTTAAAAGATGAAAAAATATATATATAAATTTGGTTTTTGTGTGGGGTGTGTTTGGGGGGTTTTGTGTGGGGGTGTATTTATATTGTTTTTTTTCTTTTTTTTTTTTTTCTTTAACGGTTAGGTGTGTGTGTGGTGTGTTGTGTGTGTGTGTGTGTGGTGGGGTGTGTGGGGGTGGTGTGTGTGGTGGGGTGGTGCGGGGGTGTTTTATTTGGGGAGCGGGGGCGTCCCAAAATCACCCCCCTTGGGGCGGGCTCCCCCCGCCTCGGCGGGGGGGGGGAAACCCGGACTGAGGAAGGCTCGTCTCTTCGACGCCCATCTCCGTTTTTGGGTTTCCCGCGGTGGGCGTGGTAAAGCGCGGGCTGAACCAAACCGGGGCTTTTCCATTGCCCCCTTCAGGGCCAGAAGCGGTTGGCGACCTTTCCCACAAAGGCACAGCACGGGCCCGGGCCTCGCGCCGCCCTCGCCTCGGGGGCTGCTGATGAGGGCCACAATTACGCCGAATTCCCGCCGCCCCGGGCGGCCCTGCAGCCCCGGGGCCGGCACGATGGGGTTCCCTCGCGATGATCCCGGAGCGGAACCAGGATGTGCTCGGGAACAGTTGGGGTTGGCATGAGCTGAGGCGGCGGCGGCAGCCTGGGCCCCTTCGGGGCCCGTAAACCGCCGCGCCGTCCCCTTGTTCCGCCCGGGGACTGGATCTTGACGCTGTACCTCGGGCAGAAACTGATGGGGAAAAACCCCCCTTCGAGACTCTCCCGATCTGGCGGGACTCGATGTTGAGGGGGGAAGGTTCACCCCTCCTTCGGCGGCGGGGGCCCTCGGCACGCTCTCTTAAGCGGGCCTTTCGGCAAATGCGCCGAGTAGGCCACGGCCTTTCGGGCTTTCCAGAGGCCCCACGACCACCAGCGGGCTTGAGGGTGTTTTTTGATTTGGTGTAGAGCTTGGGGACGCCGAACTCCTCCTGGCCCTTTGGGAGAATTTGGCTTCCCCCTTTCCGATGCACCCCGAGGTCTTCGGGAAGGTATTCAGGGGGGGAGAAAACACGTCGTTTGGGGCCGTCTTGCTGCACACTCCTCCACCCTTTGAGGGGCCCGGGTCCGCACACTTTCGGACTTCCCCCCGAGATAGAATGGGCGACTCATTTTTTGGGAAGGGAAAACGGTACTTGTCCCTTTCGTGGATTATTGAGGCGGTCGCCTTTTTGGAGGTTGCCGTAGGCTGGGGCGCGATGGGCGGGGGGGGGGCCGTTTTAGGCTGCCAAGTTGCCGTGGATTTCTCGAACGTTTTGGCTCTGCGGCGGCCCTGGCCTCCCGAGAGTCCAAGATCCAAGGCCCTCCTTGGCGGAATCTGGAGCCAGATGGGGGGGGCCTGTTTGGGCCCTTTCAGCAGGGGCTGCACGGCCACTGGGATGCCGAGGCACCGAAAAGGTCTTACTCCCCCGTGAACGAAGAGCTCCATGTGTCGATGTAGGCGCGGGCGGAATCCCCTTGCCTTTCACCAAAAAGGGGCCACGGGGTTTGCGGGAGGAGGCCAAACCAGTTCACCGAATTTCTCCGGGGCCTTTCGCGGCCCGCTGGAAAGGCGGCGGTCTCCTCGCGACGAAGGGAAAGGTGACGTTGGGGTCCCGACGGCCCCCGGCCGCGGGCATGGCATCGCGCACTGCTCTTGGCCTTTTGCTTTCTCGCGACGAGCTCCATAAAAACTTTTGCTTGGGCCCACAACATGCATCGCCCGGGTCGGCCGGGAGCGGAGAGAGTGGAGTGGACTGGATCGGAGTCGGACTCGGAGTCGGACTCGGAGCGGCTGGAGCGGACAGGGAGTCAACGGGAGTCAGAGAGAGTCGGCCAGGAGGGGGACCAAAAGGCATTTCAGGTGGGATCAGAATGGCATCAGGAGGGGGGACTTTGGGCTGCTGCCCGACGACGAAGTCTGCGCTCGGAGGAAAGGGTTCGGTCGAGTGGCCCCTCCAAGGGGTCCTGGGGGGGAGGCCTTTTTGGCCCCCCAGAGGGTCTCACCCCCAAAAAAACGAGGCAGGGGGGGCCAAAAAGAGCTCTGATGGGCGAAAATATTGGGGTTTAACATTTTTTTCAAGGAGTCTCGGGCCCGTCAACACCCCTAGGGCTCCGAAAAGAAGTTTCGGGGGAACGGCAGGGTGTGTGTTTTGGTGTGTGTGTGTGGTGTGTGTGTGTGTGTTTTGTGTTGTTGTGTGTGTGTGTGTATGTTGTGTGTTTTGGGGTTGTTTCCGAGTGTGTGTGTGTGTTGTGTGTTCCCCGAGTTTTGGTTTGTGTGTTGTGTGTTGGGGTTGTGTGTGTGTTGTTTGTGGGGTGTGGTGTGTGTGTGTTGTGTGTGTGGGGGTTTTTGTGTGAGGTGTGGCGTTTTTTCCCCGGGTGTGTGTGTGTTTGTCCGAGTGGAGTGTGGTCCCCGAGTGTGTTTTGGTGTGTTGTCCCCGGGTGTTGTGTTGTGTGTTTTTCTCCGAGGGGGTGTTGTGTTTGCTCGAGGTTGTGGGTGTGTGTGGGGTGTGTGTGTGGGTGTGTGTTTTGTGTGTGTGTTGTGGTTGGGTGTGTGTGTGTGGTTTTTTCCGAGTGGTGTGTTTTTAGTTCCGAGTGTGTGTGTTGGTTGTGTGTGGTGTTGTTGTGTGTTTTGGGGTTTTGTGGTGTGTTTGTCCCCGAGGTGTGGGGTGTTGTGTGGGTCTGAGGTGTGTGTGGTGTGGTGTGCTTTGTCCCCGAGAGGTGTGTGGTGTTTATTGGGTGGGTGTGTGTGTGGGGTGTGTGGTTTTGGGGTGTGGTGTAGTGTGTGTGGTATGTGTGGGTGTGTGTGTGTATGGGGTTTGTGTGTGTGTGTGTATGGGGTGTGTGTGTTTTGGTGTGTGTTTTTTGGTGTGTGTGTATTGGTTGGGGTTTGTGTGTTGGTGTGTAGGGTGTTTTTGGGTGTGTATGTGTTGGGGTTTTGTTGTTATGTGGTGTGTGTGGGGTGTGTTGGGTGTTGTGTGTTTTTGTGGGTGTGGGGGGGTGTGGTGTGTGTGTGTGTTGGGTGGGGTGTGTCTCCGGTGGGTGTGTGTGTGTATTTTCCCGAGGGTGTGTGTTCTCCGAGTTGTGGTTTTTGGGTTGTGTGGTTTTTTCCCCAAAATGGGTTGTGTGGTGGTGTTGGTTTGTGTGTGTGGGTGGGTGTTTTTTGTGTGTGTGTGTTGGGGTGTGTGGTGTGGGGGTGTTTTCCCCCGGTGTGTTTTGGTGTGTTTTTGTTCCGAGGTAGTGTGTGTGGTGTATGTTTCCGAGAGTGTGTGGTGTCTCCGGTGTGTGTGTTGTGTGGTGTGTGGTGTTGTGTGGTGTGTGTGTGTGGTGTGTGGTGTGTGGTGTGTGTGTGTGTGGGTGTGTGTTGTGTGTGTGTGTTTGTCCCCGAGTGTGGGGTTTTGTGTTTTGCCCCGAAGAGTTGTGTGTTTTCCCGGTGTGTGTGGTGTGTGTGGGGGTGTGTTTCCCTTCCGGTGTGGTGTGTGTGTGTGTTTGTTCCCCCGAGTGGTTTTGGTGGTTTTATTGTTGAGTGTTGGGGTGTGGTGTGTGGGTGTGTGTGTGTGTGTGTGTGTTGTGTGTGTGTGTGTGGGGTGTGGTGTTGTGTGTGTGTGTGTGTGGTGTGTGTGTGTGGTTTTGTGCGTGTGTGTTTTTTTCCCCCGAGTGTGGTGTGTGCGGGTGTTTGCTCGAGTGTGTGTGTGTGGGGTTGGGTCTGTTCGATTGTGTTGTGTGTGTTGTGGTGTGTTGTGTGGGGTGTTGTGTGTGTGTGGGTTGGGTTTGTGGTGTGTGGTTTTTTTTTTGGTGTTTTTGGTGGTGTGGGTGGTGTGTGTGTGTTGTGTTTGTGTTGGTGTGTGTGTGTGTGTGTTTTTTGTTATGTCTCGAGTGTGTGTGTGGGTTTGCCCCGAGGTGGGGTGTGTGTTTTTTCCCCGAGTTTGTGGGTTGTGTGTGTGTGTGTGTGTGTTGTGTCTGATGTTTTTTGTGTGTTTGTGTGTGTGTGTGGGGGGTTTTGGGTTGTGTGTGTAGTCCGAATGTGTGGTGTGTTGTGTGGGTGTTTGGTGTGTGGTTTGAGGTGTGTGGTGTAGTTCTGAGTGTGGGTGGGTTGGTGGTGTGTGTGGTGGGTGTGTAGTCTTGAGGTGGGGGTGGGTGTGGTGTGGTTGTTGTTGTGGTGTGTATTTTGGTGTGTGTGTAGTGTGTGGGTGTGGTTATTGTGTGTGTGGGGTTGTGTGTATGGGTGTGTGTGTGTGGTTGTGTGGGGGTGTTGTGTGGTTGTGTGTGTGTGTGGTGTTGTGGGGGGGTTGTGTGGTGGTGTGGTGTGGTGTGTGTGGTGTGGTGTGCCCGAGGATGTGTGGGGTTTTTTCCCCCGAGTGTGTGTGGTGTGTGTGTCTCCGTGTGTGGTGTGTGTGTGTGAAATGCCCCAGGTTTGTGTTGTGTGTGTGTTGTGTGGTGTGTGTGTGTGTTGTTTTGTGTTTGGTGTGTGTGTGTTTGTGTTTGGGTTTTTGGGTGGTGTTTGGGGGTGTGTGTGTGTGTGGTGTGTGTGGGTGTGTTGTGGTTGTGTGTGTGTGTTGAGTGTTTTGTGGGGTTGTGTGTGTGTGTATGTTTTGGAGTGTGGTTGTGGGGGGTTGTGGTGTGTGTGTTGTGTTTTTGTGTGTGTCCGTGTGTGGTCCGTTGTGTGTGTGTTGTGTGTGTGTGTGTTTTTGTTTGGTTTTTGGTGTGTTGGGGTTTTGGGGTGTGGGTGGTGTGTGGTGTAAATATATATATATTATATAATTTTTTTTTTTTTTTTTTTTTTTTTTTTTTTTTCCCAAGTCCCCTGTCCCCAAGGACGTTGGCTATTTTTCCCATGTTTTTGGGCAATTTAGAGCGGGTGGTTTGCCTTTCCCCTTCTGCCGGTTTTTTACGAGCACCATCTTTTTTCCCGGGTTTTTGGGCCCGGGATGACTTGGGGAATTCCCCACCGTGGTAGGCAGGAAATCGGGGGGAAATTTCCTTGCCCAAAAGGAAAACAGGCCGGGCCCGGTGATCAAACCCCGAACTCAGATTCCCGTCTGACAGAACCCCTCCTGTGTTCCCTGAGGTATTCGCACTTTTCTCTGTGTCTCTCGACGTAGTTTGAAAAATTACCTTGGGCACCTGAGGGGAGGGTTTTTTCCCTGACGACGGGGCCGTCATACACTTCTTTTTTTAACGGTGGTTCAGTTAGCCCCGGGTACGCAGATACTTAAAATTTTAGTTTTTCCATGTTTTGATGCTCTTGGAGGATACGTGGTAGGGTCCCCCCGTTCCTTTTTAGGAGATGCGGTGGTACTTTTGGGGAATCATTCTCTCCCCCGGGGTTTTGGGACCAGCATTGACTTGGGTGCTTGGCCACCCCTTGGCTGGTAGGCAATCAAAATGAAGTTTCCTTGCCCAAGGGGGCAACCGGCGGTCGGGGACTCGGAAAAACCCTCGAACTCAGATTGCCGTCGGACGTCGAGTCCCACCTCAAAAAATTCGGCCACCGCGGCCCCAGTATACATACATTATATATATATGTATATATATATATATAATATATAATATATATATATATATATTTTTAAAATATATAAAGGGGACAACTTCTACGCAAAGAACCCCTGCGCAAGTAACAAGAAGGCTCGCAAGCAAGGGAACAAAAAGGGAAAAACTAATGAACAGTGTGCAAGCGACTCTCGTCTTTAAATAAGGCACTGATAGTTGGGACAACTCCTATTTTTGGTCGATCAGTTGTAGAAAGTTTTGGGGGGACTTCTAAACCTGGGAGGGGTCTTTCCCCCTGGCCGGAGCAGTTTTAAAGCAAAAACCTATTTTTTTTTTGGGGCCCTGATTTTTTTTTATTTTATTTCTTTTTCTTTTAACCAAACTAGTCAGAGGATTAGGCAAAAAAAAAGATGCGTAAAAAAGGGGCCCAGAACCTTAACGATGTTAAGGCACGCTGAAGTCTTTGTTACAACAAAAAGTGGAAAGGAACGGGGACCCTTTCCATTTTATCACTCCAAAAAAATCACAAAAGGGAAAAAATACATTGGGATCGTGGGTGTGATCGCGGCGGCTCAGACTGAAACCGTAAAAAAAAAAAAAAAAAAAAAAAAAAAAAAAAAAAAAAAAAAAAAAAAAAAAAAAAAAAAAAAAATTAAAATATAAAATATTATATAAATATATATATATTATATATATATATATAAAATATATTGGGGGCCCCGGTGGCCGAATGGTTAGAGGTCGGACTCAAGACTGTACGCGGCAAAACTGAGTTGAGGGCAGGGCACGACCGCTGCGTTTTTTCCCTTTGGCAAGGTTTACCCCCTTCCACCTCGATTGCCCTTTTTCCAAAAAAAAAAAAAAAAA
>NW_023646586.1:0-7599 GCF_015228065.2 Penaeus monodon | reverse complement strand
TTATCACAATTATTATATTACTATATTATATATATATATATTTCTGATATATATATTATATATAATATATAGTATATATATATATATATATATATATATATATATATATTTATTATTTATTTATTTATTTATATATATATATATATATATATATTATAGTATATATTGTTACGCGGGCCGCCTCCTCTCTCTGCCACCAACACAAGGCAGGCTAGGCAGACGGCGTGCTATCCACAGGGTCGTGAACACTGAACAGCTCCAAGAGGCACCGAGCACCACATCCTCCCAGAACACCAGAGGGGAAACGCCAGTGGGGAGGCAGGGCACGAAATAAACACAAAATGATAGCCTTTCCTTTATTTACACAAGTTATTTACCGTACACTTTTCTATAGGCATAATACAGGGGGGAAACCAGCATGTCACACTGCACGATACAGCTTATAACAGGGCAACACAAAGTATATCAGATCACAAGGGCACACACAGGTCTTCACAGGACCAAACTGCGTCCCTCCTGGCTTGTTCCTCTGCTCCTCCGCTCACAGCCAGTTGCGTCATGTTTGCCCAGGTCCCTTCATGTTAACACATGCCCAGGTCGTCCTTTTCATGTTAACACATGTTTCGCACAGAGACAAAGACCCACTGGCGTAGCAATATAATATATATATATATATATATATTATATATATGATATATATAGTGTATATATATTTTTTTTATATTATATATATATAAGATATAGAGAGAGAGAGAGAGAGAGGGAGAGAGAGAGAGAGAAGAGAGAGAGAGAGAGGTATGATGACACACATACATATATATATTTAATATATATATATATTAATATATATTTATATATATATATATATATATATATCTATATATATATATATATATATGTGTGTGTGGTGTGTGTGTGTGTGTGTGTGTGGTGTGTGTGTGTGTATAAAAATATATATAAAATATATATATCTATAAAATAGATGTATAGATATTATATATATATATATATATATAGTATATATATATATAATATATATATATATATATGGTATATATGTATATATGTGTAGATTATGTGTAGATATGTAAAATTATTCTATATGTGTATATAGATATGTTTATTCATATATGTATATATATGCATATATATGTATATTGTAATTGTATATATGTGTGTGTGTTTTGTGTGTTATTTTATATATATATTATATATATATATATAAATATTATATATATAATTATATTAATATATATATATATATGATATATGTACATGTATGCATACGTATAATGCATATATGTGTAATTGTATATGTATATATATTATATATATATATAGATTTTGTATAATGATATATATGTATATGTATATATATAGTCGTGAAGAGTTATTAGACGTTTTGAAGTTTCTCACTAACCCCATCATTAGTATGCCCAAAAGAATAAATGGAAAAATCAGTATACAATAGTAATTGAAGGTGTCTGGTCCTGAATTTAAACAGACAAACAATTGTAAATACGAAAAACGTAAAAAATTTAATATATACATAGACGTAAAATGCAAGCAAGAATATATAAATATAAGAAATTCATTGAAAAAAATTAACATACATAAACAGTAAAAACCCCAATATGATAAAACTAATCAAAAGTGGGTGGTTAAGAGGAAAAGGTCATTGAATGAATGAAGTTTTTTGCGGTGGTTGTATGGTTTAACTCAGGTTTCCCATTTCTGTATCAGCAGGGGATTCTGAGATGATAAGGTCAGGGGGGAGGAGTGTGAGTATAGAATACTAAAATCTGTGTTTCAGAAAGTGTGAGTGAAGTTAGGAATGTTCTCTTGTTGCGAGGGAAAAATGGTTTACTCAGCGGAGGGCCAGTCTGAAGGATTTGCCTTTGTGTTCTAGGATGCGGTGTCATAACCATTGTGAGGTAGACCCCACGTACCGAACTTGGCAGCAAGGACAGGCAAATAAGTAGGCTACATTAGAACACAGTTCAGAGTTACATGTCAATGGTCGTTTCAGAAATTTGGCAATATTGTTAGTGTTAGTAAAGACAAAAGTGAATTTATTTTGGGGTAATTAATTTGTAACTGATTTTAAATGCATCTCAATTTTAAAACTTAAACTACCCATATACGGTAGTTTGACTACCTACGGTCTTTTTTTAATAGTAGAGGTTGCTTTGAGAATATTTTACAAAGGAAAGTTTTCGTAATTCTATCAAATAAAAACACTAGGAACCATTAGTAACCAATTCTTTAAAAAACATTTCGTCTGGTTATAGGCTTAAAGGTGATTAGATTTTTGATGCTTTTGATTTGTATAAATATGGAATGTAACTGAGGAAGTGAAGTCCGAGGCTGTGAAGGTTGGACTTTCGGTAAAACTTGAATGTAAGGCGTCATTGTTCTACGTATTAGCGTGTCCAAAAAACGGTAATTGATTTTTTTTCTGCGTCACACGGGGTCCCTGAGTGCCATTACAGTGGTGTGTATATCCTCTACTACCCCTGTAGCTGTAGACATGGGTTCAACATACAGCTTCCCCTTGTTGGACCCCGTGGTGGGTGTGGGCGTGAAAGGATGAAATAACTGCTTATCACATAGAAAAAGATTTCACCCCCCCCCCCCACAAAAAAAGAAGAGATAAATGATGAAGAATCACGCAAGACCCAAGGCAATCACTTTGAAGCTATACATGGCTTCTAGAGGGGAAGGAATATCCAAAGCACAGGAGATTTTATCAGACCTGCTGCTAAATGGGCAAGAATCAGCCAAAAACATGTCTGTCCATGAGATTATGCAGCAGATGGTGCTGGTCTCTCCAGGTGAGCACCCAAATCAGGGGGACTCTGAGTGCCCCTCAGACGTCCTCCCTGACGAGATGGGGAAAACAAGCTGAACCAGGCGAAAAGCTGCTGCTCCCACAACCGTAGCCAAGAATCCAAGCCGAAAGAGCGGTCCGAAACGACTTTGGCCAGAGAAGACTCTGAGGGAGGGGTCTGGATGTTTCCCACGGTCAAGGTTCCTTCTAAACCTGAAGGCTTCGACAATGCCTAGAACTGTAAGAGCATTGGAGATGGGAGAGAAAAATCCGGTTGTTAATCCGGGTTGCAGAGACCAGGGCATGTTTATTGTGCTCAAAGACCAAGCTACTCTGACCTTTTTGCAGGAAACGAAAGAGCTTAAAGATGGGAGGAAAGTGTGTGTCTCGCCACTGAATCCCGACGATAGGAGAGTCAAGATGGTGGTACTTGGCTTCTCAGTTTCATATGATGTGGATCTGATCACATCACGCCCACAGGTCGTGGGGGCTTCCCAAATGTCGAAATGGAAGACCCCAACCAGGCAAGTCCTGGTGACCCTGAAAGGAGCCCCAATCACTACTTTGATCCGGGTAACTGGGGCACCTTCAACCCTAAGAACCAATGTGCCTGAGCCACTTCGGTGCTTTAGGTGCCAAGAATATGGTCACCACCAGGCTAGCTGCAAAGTCAAGCCCAAATATGGTGTCTGTAGCAAGGCACACAACACCGAAATGTGCCTTAAGGGACACAAGGAAGGACAAAGGGACACAACAACCAAATGTCCCAACTGTGTCAGGAGCCTGGCTTGCTCTGCCAGGAAAGAGGTGGCCCTCAGCCGACAAGAGGTTGCTAAAAAGTGACCAGACTTTGTTCCTACTCCCCCAGGCACCCATGTCTGGGGACAGAGCAAAAGAGACACGACTTCCCGACCTCCTAAGGGGAAGGAAGCTCCTCCACAGCCGACACCGGATATCTCCAATAAAAAAGAGTTTTCGACCATCACAGTAGTGCAGAAAGGTTCAAAGGGCACTGCAAGATCCTCCCCCAGAGACGACAATCTTCTCCTTTATGAGACTCCCCTCCCCACTCCAACCCTGGTGACAGCCAAAACAGGCTGAATCTGTGCAGCCAGTGCCAGAACAGACTGACCATACCCAGATAAAGTCAACAAAAAGAAAAGATACACAAACAAAACCTGAGATAAGAAAAGCCAAATTAACAAAAGTCAGAGCTACCAAAGGCTCTCCACCTCCCAGTGGACCTGACAAACAGCCCAGAAACAGATGAAGTCCCTCAATCAGCGAGGACTTCACAATGGAGCTGTCAGACTCTGAATCCGAACATAAAGACGTCTCAAATGTAACTATGACCATGTAAAATCATGACACGCAATCTAAGCATACTACAGTGGTACATCTATGACTTTAATAGAAAAATGCCGTCCTCCACACATTAGTGTGATCAAGGAACATCGACACTGTCATGCTCCAGGAGACATTAACAGAGGGGATTGTTCGCTTCTCAGGGTATCATTGCTTGAGACTTTCCCCAAGATCGCTCTTCTCAATGACCAAGAGCCAAAGCATGCCAGGGGAGGGGTCCTAGACCTCACCTTAGCCTCTGCACTCTGGTAGAGAGAATCAGATGGTGTGTCGATGAGACTGTCACAAGGGGTCTGTTACTACCCTTATGGATGCTGGCCCATTCCAAATGCCACAAGTAAATCCAAGATGTTAAACAGACAAGACCAACTGGCAAGCCTTTCACAATGCCTTGGCCTACTATCGTAGGTGCAATGAACCTCCACAGAATTAAAATGTCAAAGTGCTTGAAGCCAGACCAATCAATGCCATAAATCAAGCAGCCTCATAGACTATACCTAAAACTCGGTCATGGTCCAGAAGTTATAAAGACGCCTGGTACTTTAATGAGGAGATAAAGGAAGTCAAAGACAGAGTGAACAATTCCGAAGGCAAAGAACGCCTGACAACCTTGCCCTCCTAAGGGAAGTTGTCAGGGATGTCAAGGAAACTGCCATAAGAGTCAGGCAGGAAAAAAGGCTGGAATGATGTGAGTCCTTTGACCACTGAACCACCCTTCAGAGCTGTGGTAACGGACCAGGCGAGCTACTAGCTCACACCATGACCCTCAATCAGAAGCAAACAGACTGGTGCATGAGTTATCTGCAAGAACAAGCAGCAACAGTTTGCTAGCCGAACTGAGGGCAAACCAAGAACGCCTACAACCAGGTAGACTTGCTCATATCAAAGAGAGGTCAACCGAACACGATACACCATCATTTCCCATCTACGACTGGCAGATGAGCTTGCATTCCTACAACTCATCAACAAGTCCTGGAAAACTTCAAGGACTTCTACCCCAGAGCTGGAAGAGGGTTATCATCCCAAAATCAAAGGAGCCAAGAAAGTACCACCCCATCTCTCTCCTCAGCTGTCTGCGCAAGACGGCCGAGAGAATGGTCCTAAACTGACTCCAGTGGAAAATGGGACCCCTGTATGAACACCTCTATGGGTCACAAGGGCATGAGCACAGCACACAACATAGCCACACTCTAAAGCACAATCAACACTGTCACATCTGTGGTAGTGTTCCTAGACCTGGAGAAGGCTTTTGAACTAGCAAGTCCTCTGCTATTCAGGAGGCCCTGATCCAGAAGGGAATCAGAGGAAACCTCTTGGCTTAGATAGGTGAGTATTTCAGGAAACAGAACTGCCAAAGCCAGATTCCAAGGTCAACTATCACATGCCACTAGAAAATGGAACGCCACAGGGTGGGGTCCTCAGTCCAGCCCTTTTCAGCACCCGAATGTCCTGTATCCTCAACATCCTCAATGTCCTGTATCCTCAACAGGACTTTAAAAATATTTGCAATTAAATCCAAAGCCATGGCTCTCAGACACAATTTCAAGGCACAAGTCTGAGAATCCAGGAAGGATCTTAGAATGGCTTCCAAGTCTTCCATACCTTGGGTAAGGACTGACTGGACCCTCTCCTTTAAAAAAAGGGTCCTGTACCTGGCTGACTGAACCAAAGCAACATGTCTGTCATGAGAGGAATGACTGGGAGACCCACAGGAGCTAGAATAAAGTACTAAGATCATTCTCTGTACATGCTGTTCCGTCCCATTTTGGACTATGCTTCTGTCTCCCCGATTCCACAAAGCCAAGTTTAAGAGAAAAATTGGAAAATTTCAAATGAAGCTGCAAGGACATTCTGGTGCCCCAAGGACGAAGGGCCCCTCAACCCTCTCATGGGGAAAACCTTTCTCCCCTTGAACCACAAATTTGATCAAATGGCATCTCAGCCCTTTCAAAGGCCCAAAAGGGCCCAGGAACAAAACAAAAAACAGACGCCAAAAAAAAGCCACGAGCTCTTGCAAACAACTCCTGGTTTTCTCACAACCCCGGGTGGTTGATAAGCCCCCCCACTCAAAGAACAACATTTTCAAGGTCAAGACTCCCCCCCCAAACCCCCACTTTTTTGAAGCCCCCGGTGGGCACAAATTTTATTGGTTTTTTGTTATAGCTTTTAAGGAGAAAGAATCAATACCCCCTGGTGGTACTTTTTTTTGTAATATCACACACACACACAACACCAACGCAATACACACAACACACAACACACACACACACACCCCCAAAACCCCCAACAACAATAAAAATATATATAATATAATATATAAAATATATAATATTATATATATATTATATTAATATTATGCTTTATATATATAAAATATATATATTATATATATATATATATAAAATAAATATATATATATAATTACATAATATTTATTATATATACAATATATTTTTACATAATACAAAATTATACATAATACAATATAAATATATACACATACATATAAAAATATTATATAAAATTTTTATTATATATATTATAAATTAATATAAATAATATATGTTGTGGGTTTTGTGGGTGTTGGTGTGTGGTTGGTGTGTGTGTTGTGTTTGTGGTTGTGTGGTATGTATAGTTTTATGTATATATTATATTATATAATATATTTATATAAAATAATTTTTTTATATATATATATTATTAGTAGTTGAGTATGATTTATTTTTATTGTATGTGTGTGTGTGTGTGTGTGTATTAAAAATATA
The DNA here is from genome assembly GCF_015228065.2 of Penaeus monodon. NCBI lineage: Eukaryota > Metazoa > Arthropoda > Malacostraca > Decapoda > Penaeidae > Penaeus > Penaeus monodon. The sequence goes on along the minus strand of NW_023646586.1, from coordinate 639 downwards.
TATATATATTATAATATTATATTATATAATATATATATATATTATAATATATATTTATATATATATGTTTTATATATAATATATATATAATTTATATATATATTATATAATATATTTTATATATATTATATATTATATATTAAATATATATAAAATATTTGTGCTGTGTTGAGATTTGCGAAGTTCGGGGTCGCCGGGCCTTTCATTATGGCCGGCCTGTGTCAGCTTTTTTTTGTCCATTGTTGTCTGACACTCGGTGTTACCGTGGCGGTGGGATTTCCGCAGGCGCTCTGTAGCCCTGGGTTTTAAGCTCTCGCATAATCTCTTTACCAGCACGACGGCTGTGTTTGCGGGCTTGTTTAGGAATTGGTGGCACGCAATTTTTAAGTAATGTACAAGGTGGCGTTCGGCCGCCGCAATCCATGAACCCCTCTCTTCCGTTTTATGGTTTTTATAATTGCCATGCCCGTGGAATAGGGATTTGGCAAATGACTTCGGTACCTTGTTGTTTATTTTAGAGAGTGCCATGGTTCATGCCCAGGGGGAATATCTCGTTTTTCCCCCCTTTTGAAGCTGAGGAGGGAAAGGGGTTGGCCGTCACCTACCCTTCCTCCTTAGTAATTTTCGGCTCTAAATTTT
>NW_023646584.1:0-35509 GCF_015228065.2 Penaeus monodon | reverse complement strand
AAAAAATTTAAAGGGGGGCCTGTTTGCATTTTTCCCGCCGGCCTGCGGCGTGCTGCGTGGTGGGTGTGTGTGTGTGGTGTGGGTGTGTGTTTTTGTGTTTGTGGTGTGTGTGTGTGTGTGTGGTGTGTGGGGTTTTGAGTGTGTGAAGAGAGAGGGAGAGAGAGGGAAGAGAGAGAGAGAGAGAGAGAGAGAGAGAGGAGGTGAGAGAGAGAGAGGAGGAGGAGGAGAGAGAGAGAAAGAAAAAGAGAGAGAAGAGGGGAGAAAAATAGTAGAAGAAGATAATAGTAGATAATAATAGAAAATAAAGAGAGAGAGAGAGAGAAGAGAGAGAGAGAGAAGAGAGAGAAAGGAGGAGAGAGAAAAAATACTTTTATATAGTTTTGACTAAAACATCACAATATCTTTTTATCAGTGCCCCAAATCCATTTTATTTAAAAATTTATTTAAAGATGTACGGAAAATTTCCCTACTGATTTGTGTCCTCAAAATGAAGGGGAAAAAAACAGCTGATAGCACGAGGGGGGCCCCGACCGAGTAAAGGTTCCCGGGGCCAATGAGACGGCCAAATGTGTATGCACAAATTTTTTGTAAATGTGCACACACCACACATACACAACACACACACAAACACGCACACCCACTCCCCCCGTACGCAGTCCCCCCTCATATTTTAAAAATATATAATAATTTTATATTTTATATTTTATATATATTATAATATTACATTATGTTTGTTATGCACGTATGATAATTTTTTAATGTTGATATAAATATATATACATACAAATATAATATGTAGATCACAACTATGTATAAACTCAGTTATGTATTATTGTAAATATACAAACATAATATTATAATTATATAATATATATATATATATTAATATATTATAATAACATACACACAACATACGGGTGTGTGTGTTTGTGTTTGGTGTTGGGGTTGGTTTTTGGGCGGTTGTGTGTGTGGTGTGTGTGTTGTGTGTTTTGTGTTTTGTTGTGTTGTGGTGTGTTGTTTGTGTGTGTGTGTGGGTGTGGTGCGTGCGTGTGTGCGTGCGTGCGTGCGTGGTTGACATAGATAGATGCTGGTTTATAGATAGAAAGATGTAAGACAGACAGAAGTAGAAGAAGAAGACAGATAGATGATAGCCAGAGAAAGAGAGAGAGGAAAAAAGAGAGAGAGAGAGAGAGAGAGAGGAGAGGGGAGGAGAGAGAGAGAGGAAAGAGAAAAGAGAAGAGAAGAGAGAGAGAGAAGAGAGAGGGAAGAGAAGGAGGAAAGGAGAGAAAAGGGGGTTAATTTTTATACATATTAATATATATTATATATAAATATTAATATAATATATATATATTATAATTATATATAATAAATAAATAATATATATATTTTATTTTATATTTAATATATGTAAAAATAATTTAAAAATTTTTATTATATATATTTTTAAAATATTAAAAATTTTTTATATTATATATTATTATTATATATAATATTTAATTTTTATATTATTGTAATATAATAAAAGAGAGAAAGTATTTAACATATATAAAAAATTATATTTTTTATATTATAATATATTTTGTATATATTATATATATTTATAATATATATATATAATATATTATATATATATATATAGTGTGTGTGTGTGTGGTTTGTGTGTGTGTGTGTGGGTGGTGTGTGGTGTGTGTGTGTGTGTTGGTGTGGGGCCACCACACACACAAATATATAATAATAATATATATATATATATATTATATATATATATATTATTTTATATAATTCATGAAAAAATAAATAAATAAATATTATATATTATTATTTATAATATAAAATAATATGTATACATACTCTATGTAAAATTATACTACATAAATTATAAAAATATAAATACACACACCACACACCCCCACACACAACACACACACACACACCCACACCCACACACAACCACCAACACCCCCACAACAACCACAACTCACACACCCAGTCACACAAAAACCACACGCACGCACGCCGCACACACCCCAAACACACACACAACCCCCACACACACACAACACACACCATCAATACCAAATAACATACATATTATATATATATAAAATATATATAATATATAAAATTTTATAATATGTTTTAATATATTATATAAATAATAAAAATATAATATATATTTTATTATATGTATATATTTTATATTTATATATAATATATATATATATATTATATCTATATATTATATATTATATAATATATATATATATATATATATTAATATAAAAATTTTATATCAAAATTTACATATATGCTAGATATATACACATTTATATTGAATATATATATATTATATTAATATATATATTATATGTATATTGATATTATACATATATATAACACATACACATATATACACACACACACACACACACACACACACACGCACCAACCCATAAACACACACACACCACACACACACACAACAAACACACACACAAACACACCAAATATATATAAAAAAATATAATAATATATATATATTATATATTATTATTTATATGTATATGTATAGTATATACATACTGCACCACACACACACACAAACACCACACACACACACAAAACACACACACACCCCAACACAAACACACTCTCACACACCACACACACACACACAAAACACACACACACATACACACACACCCCAAAACCCCAACACACCAACACACCCCCACACACAACCACACGCGACACACACATATTACATACACTATACATCATACAGATGGGTATCATGTTAGATAATAGTATAATATTTATTATACCATATTGTATATGTAATATGATGTTATTATCACACAACACCATAATAAATATATATAAATATCTTCTATTATCTACTTCTATCTATTTACTATCTTTTTACCTACCTGCATGCATTAGTATGGTGTGTGTGGGTGTTTTTGGTGCGTGGTGTGTGTGTTGGGGTGCGTGTGTGTGTGTGTGTGTGTGTGTGTGTGTGGGTGTGTGTGTGTGTGTTGTGTGTGTGTGTGTGTGTGTGTGCGTTGTGTGTGTACAGATAAAACCTTTATATATTTTATACAATATATATATATTATATAATTATTTTATAATTATATATATATTTATATATATATACACACACACACACCACACAGAGAAAAAACCACACACACCCACCACACACACACACCCCACACACACACACACACCCCAAAAAAAACCACACACACACACAAAACACAAATACATAATGCACGGTAGGTAAATAGATAATAGTAGGTAGAATAATAGTTTAGAAAAAAAGAAGATAGATAGATAATAAAGAAGATAGATAGATAGTAGATGATAGATAGATAAATAATAGATGAAAAGGACAGATAGAGAGGAAAAAAAGGGATTTTTAAAAAATCATATAATATATAAAAAATTATATAAAATAAAAATATATATATATTTTAAAATTAAGTATAGACAGATAGATAGATATTGTATACAATGTCATATAGAATATTTTTTGTAGTCTGTGTGTATCTTCGCATCAAAAATATTATCGATAAACTTACCTTGAATTGCACATCTAGAAGTTTTTTCATAAATTTTTTTAAAATTTTCAAACTCTTAGGCTCACCAAAGGGGAAAACAGAATAAAAAAGGGGGCTTTTTACAGAGCCATTCGTGTTGTTACTCACAAAAATTTGATTGTGCCTACTTAGAAATTGGAGTAAACCGAGTAGTTCATAATTCCCGAAAGTTAATAGCATTAACTTTGGAATGATAACAATGACCCCTTGAACAATTAATTTGAATAATTAAACCCAAAAATAGGCTATGAAACAAATTTTTAAACATAATATCATTGGGTACCACCTGCGCCTTATGCAAAAAGGGAACCCATTATTCACTCTCCGCCGAAATTGTCTCTCAGTTAAAACCCTCGTAATGTCTCCCCCTTTCCCCTCCCTCTACCTTTCCTTTTCCCCCCTCCAGTTTTCTCTTTCCCTCTTGTTATTTTTACGACCCAACTATCTCTCTCTTTCCTTTCCCCCATCCCTTTCCCCCCCTCCACCTTTTCCCCTCCTTCCCTCCCACTCTTCCCCCATCCTCCCCCACCCTTCCTTGGACCTTCTCACCCGCCGACAAATTCTTCGGGGTAAGAGGGGCACACACACACACACAACACACACACACCAAAAAACACACATACACACACACACCACACACACCAACACCAACACACACACACACAAAAACCACACACACCCACACGAGTATTTCCTTTTTAAGCACGTGATCTATGCCCCTATCCCCTCATTATAAAAATAAAAGTCGTCTACCTTTCACCCCAACTCGCCACCTACCCTACTCTTGTGGGCCCACATTCTGGTCTTAACTGTTGTCCTCAGCTCCCCCCAGGGATCCCCTGTCACCTCCCACAGTGGTCTAAAAAAAGGCATAGATCCGTCTTAACAAAGGCAATCACTGGGATGAAAGGTATGTTTTCAAAAATATAGCTCTTTTGGGAAAGGGGGTAGACATACACATAGGAATGTCTATGGGAACGAGAGACGAAAAAAAGGGAAAACAATGACATACTTATATGCATATGTGTGTGTGGGAAATAGGGGTGTGAAATACATAAATTTACAAAGGGAGTAAATATAAAACAATAAATGAATAAATTGGCTACATATTTCGTAACATCACATATATAAACTGGGGTTTCATATATATATGCGTGTGTGTGGTGTATTGTGGTGTGTGTGTGTGTGTTGTGTTGTGGGTGTGTGTGTGTTGTGTACGTGGCGCGGGCTGGTGTGTGTGTTATGTTGTGGGTGTTGTTTGTGTGTGGTGTCTCGCGCGTGCGTGAGTGTGTTGTGCGGCGTGGTGTGTGTGTGGGGTGTGTGTTTGTTGTGTTTGTGTGTGGGGATGTGTGTATGGTAGTGTGTGTGGGGTGTTTGTGTGTGTGTGTGGTGTGTGTGTGTGTGTGTGGGGTGTGTGTTGTGGTATGAGTATTGAGTTTATGGTGTGTGTTGTGTGCGTGTATGGTATATGAGTTAGTGTATATGTGTGGTTTTTGGTGATATATATTATATATATATATAAAATATATATATATTATATATATATATATTATATATTATATATTCACATATTTAAACACTATCTAATGGTAGAATGAAAATAAAAAAAATGATACTACTATAACCGACACTATACAACAATAAAAAGATGATAAAATGATAATAATTAAAATGTTAATAGAAATAATAATGATAATAATAAAATGTAATAATAGAATACTACTAATAATAGAAAAAAAAAATAATAATAATAATAATAATAATAATAATAAAAATAATAATAATGATGATGAGATGATGAAATGAAAAAATAACAATAAAAATAATGTAATGTTTATAATAAAATAATAAAAAAATAATAATAAAAATAAAAATAATAATAATAAAATTATTATATTTTTATTAATAACAATGAAAAAAATGATACAATAATATAATAATAATGGTGATAATAATGTTTGAAATGATATCTCAAAACACAACAGCGAAATAATAATAATGTAAAAATATGATGATATGATGATGACGTATGATGTGATAGAATGTGATGATGAAATGATAATAAGAGGGTGAAAAGTAATAAAATGAAAATGATAATAATAATAATAATGAAATAATGATGATAGTAATAAATGATAAAGTAATATGATTTTAACCTAATATATAATATATTTTACAATAATAAAAATAATAATGATGTAATAATAATGATGATGAAATAATGACAATGATTATAAAGAAAAAAATAATGGAACAATGATAATAGTAATAATAATAATGAAAATGATTCTATTACTGTGTAGTCTTTTAAATATAATGAATACTAAAAATGATGATAAAAATTATAGTAAAGATAAGGGTACGAAAATTACGAAAAATTAATATAATAATAATTGTATAATATAATAATGACAATGTTTAAAAATAGCGCAATAATAATAAAATAAAAAAAGGGAAAATTTGATAAAAATTTTGTAATAAAAAAAATAGTAATAAAAAGAAAAGATGATAATGATTATGATCATAATCATGAGTTTAACAATTTGTTTACTCTCAACTTTTTAAATCTTTTCACTGTGATATAATATTTTATCATATCATTATTTTTTCTTTTAATCATTAGTAGAAATGGTACATTATTTAGTGTTTTTTTACAATGAATTCATAGTTATTTTATTAGCTTTATTTTTGTGAAAATGAATAACTTATATCGTCCCCCTTACTTAACCCTTAGTCTACTATTGTACACTATTTTCCCTTCAGTTGTAACAAACTCCCTTTTTCCCAATTTCCAGTTTTTTCATAAACTTTCATCCTGTCATGGCTTTTACCCAACCCTCCCCCCCCCCTCTTCCCCCCCCCATACATGGGTTTTTCGGCGGGGGCTTGGCCCACAGGGCACCCCCTATCAATTGCCCACCCAAGGCCCACCTGCAATTTTAAAAAGGGCGGGGGAGGCGAGGCCTCCACAAAAATTGCCCTGCAAGTGAAAGGACTGAGGGAGGACACCCGCTAAAATGATCCAAATCACACACATGTAACAAAGGGAGGAAGGTTTGCATCCCCAACAAACACCCCACCCCACAACACACACACGCACACCCCCAACCCAACAACACATACATATATATAAAATAAAATATATATATTATATATTAAATATATATATAAAATTGGGTGTGTGTGTGTATACTGAAATTTTAAATAAAATATATCTGAATATCCCATACATATAAAAATTATATAAAATATTTATATAATTATATTATATAAATATATATTTTTATATTTATATATAGGGAATATTATATGTATGTTTTTTATATGTATATATATAAACAAAACGATATGTACATGAAATATATTAAATTTTTTATATATACAAACAACCACTACAACATAAAAATAAAAATTTATATATATATTTTATAAAATATATTTTATATATAAATAATATATAAAATTTTATTTAATATAATACCCGAGGGTTAGAGCATGGGACTCAATACTGTCACAGGGCCCAATCTAATTTCAGGGTTTGAGTAAAGGGCCGGCGGGGTTTTTCCCCTTGGGAAAGGGAAACTTCACCTCTTTTGGGCCTACCTAGCCCTTTGGGGGGGGAAAAAGCCACCCAAGTCAGTCTGGCCCCCAACCCCGGAAAAATAGAGAGAATGTTACCAAAAAAGGGTAAAAACCGGCACTCTCCGGGGAAAGGAAACGGGGGCCCCTCCCGTACTCATTTCCAAGAGCATCAAAAACAGAAAAACTAAAAATTAAAGAATCATGCGGGGCCCACGGGGGCCCTCAAACAGAACCAAAAAAAAAAAAAAAGAAAAAAAAAAACAAAAAAGTAAAATTTAATATATAAAATAATAAAAAAAATATATAATAAAATATATTATTAATATTTATATATATATATATATAAAATCAAATCTTTTAAACCCATCTATCTATTATCATTATTATCTATCTTCTATCTATTTATTTTATATATATATATATATATAAACATATATACACACGCATATATGGGTGTCGTGTGTGTGGGGTTTTTTGTAGGGTATATATACCATATAAATATATATATATTTTATAAAATATATATATATATAAAAGGTTATATTTAAAAATTTTATATATATTTTTTTATGTAACACACACCACACACACACACACACACACACACATACATACACACACACACACAACACAGTGTGTTGTGTGTGTGTGTTGTTTTGTTTTGTGTGTGTGGTGTGTGTGTGGGGTGGGTGTGTGTGTGTGTGTGTGTGTGTAGGGTGTGTGTGTGTGTGTGGGGGGGGGGCCGCGGTGGCCGAGTGGTTAGAGCGTCGGACCGACTGTAAACGACGGCAATTGAGTTCGGGTTTTTGGTCCCCGGGCCCGGGACGTTTTTCCCCTTTGGGGAAGGGAAACTTCGATTGCCTGCCAGCACGGGGGGGGCCAAGCCAGCCCAATCAGGGGGGGGCCCCCCAAACCCCCGGATAAAAGGGGAAAAATGTTTAAAAAAAGGGAACCCCCGGGGCCACTCCCCGGGAAAAGGAACGGGGGCCCCCCCCACGTACTAAAATCCAAGAGCATAAACACATGAAAAAAAAAAAAACAATTAAGTTTTCATGCTGTGACCCCCCGGCGGCTCAAAATAAAACTACCTCCCTATATATTTTATATATATATAAAAATATATAATATATTATTATATATAGTATATTTTTGTAATTTTTATAGTTTTTTTTTTTATATATTATATATATATAAAAATATATAAAATATTTATATTTTTTATTTTGTGTGTTTTATGGGTGTGTGTGTATATGCGTAGTGTGCTTTCGTGTGTGCGTGTGTGGGTTTTGTGGGTGTGGTGGGTTTTGGTGTGTGTGTGTGTGTGTGTGTTTTTGTGTGTTGGGGTGTGTGTACTTACAATATATATATAAAATATATAATATATATAAATAAAAATACTTATTTTAATAATATATATAATAATATATATAATTAAAATATATATATATATATAATTTAATATACCACATACATCCACACCACCCCTATAATATTAAAATATATATAATATATTTTAATATATATATATATTATATTTTAAAATATTTTTTTATTTAAATGTGTGGTGTGTGGGGCGTGTGTGTGTGTGTGTGTATGTATGTATGTAGGGGTTTAAATGTATGTGTGTGTGTGTGTTTTGGTGTGTGTGTGTGTGTGGGTGTGTGTGGGGGGTGGTGTGTTGTTGGTGTATGTGTTTGGGGGTGTGTGCGTTTTGGTTTTGGGTGGTGTGGGGTGTGTTGTGTGTGTGGGTGTGTGTGTGTGTGTGTGTTTTGGTGTGTGTGTGTGGGTTTGTGTGTGTGTGGGGGGAAAGGTGGGGTGTTGTATATATAAAAATTTTATAAATATATATAAATATATATATATATGAATATATTATATAAATATATATATATATATATATATATATATAATATATATATATTAAAATATTTTATATTTTTTGGAAATATATAGTAAAAACACACGCACACCCCAAATTATGTGTGAAATATAAATGTATGAAATACTATAATATATATATATATTAAAATTATATTTTAAAATATATATATTTTATCCCAATATATGAAATGTATGTATGAAAATATGTATATATTTTAATATATTATATTATAATATATATAAAAAATACATATATATATATAAAAAGCCCCCCCGGTCCCGAGTGATAGAGCATCGGACCAAGACGTCACAAGGGAAATCTGATTCAGGGTTCGATTTCCCCGGGCCGGGGCTTTTGTTCCTTGGCAAGAACTTTAAACTCGTTGCCTTTTACCCCACTGGGGGGGCAAGCCCAAGTCAGTGCGGTCCCAGGGCCCGGGGAAAATAAATGGGGGATGAAAAAAACCCACCGGGGGGAAAGGGAAACAAAAAACCCCGGGCTCTAAATTGCCAAAAAACCCATAAAAAATCCTTTATCATGATCCCCAAAGCCCTTTGTGGGAAGGGCATTTGGAAAAAAAAAAAAAAAAAAAAAAAAAAAAAAAAAAAAAAAAATTATATTTTAAAATATTATGTGTTTGTTTGTGGGGGTTGGTGTTGTGTGTGGGTGTTTGTTTTGTGTGTGTGGTGTGCGTGGTTTGTGTTTTTTGTGTGTGTACGTGTGCGCGTGGGGTGTGGTGGAAGTAAAATATATATATTTTTATAATATATATATATATTAATATAATATACATACATAATACAACACAAAAGGGGGTTTGTAGGGGTGGGGGTTGCTTTATTGATATATGCAAAAAATATATATATATATATAAAACAATCTCAATAACGGATGCTCATTTGGGGAAAGCCGGGGGCCCTCTTTCCCACCTTTCCCGCCCTAAACTCGATTTTGCGTTTTTTCTTTCCACTTGTACCATGGGACACCCCGAGATACCCTTGAGTTGCCTCTCAGTATTGTCTTGGGGTTTGCCTCTTTCCCCTGTTTCCTACACCACCCCTGCAGCAAGTCTTTTAAAATACTTTTACTTCTCAAAAATTCCCAAATAAACTTTAGTTTTTTTTGTTCAAGATGCCCAAACCCCAGCTGGTCTTTCCCAATTTTAACATTTCTCAGTATTTCATTATCATTTTCTTCTCCCTCCCTTTAAAATGTAGTATTCGTCTGTAAAACCAAAACCCCCATTTCAAAATTTTTGAAACCCTTTTTTTGGGCTAAACTTCTTAAAGCACCCAACATTTTAGAAACCCTATGTGCCCAAATTTGGAAAAAAAATGAGGGCAATAACCTCACTTTTTTCCGTAAGGGAAAGCTTCGGTCTTTCCCGATTAATGAGAGCAACTGTGGCGTTTTTGGGAATGGCAAAATTTTTATTTTTTTCTCCCGGGGAAACCCTCAATGTATTAGTTTTAAAAAAGTCCAAGATAAGTGAAATCTTTTTTCATTTTCTACCCAAACCCCTCCCCTTGATTTTTCATCATTGTTCACTGCCGGGTTATTTCGAAACCTTATGATCTTAGTTTTTTTGAAACAAGATTAAGAAAAAAGGGCCCGCCTTTTGGGGGGGTTCTCTAACTTTATCTAACGTTTTTTTGTAGTTCAATGAACTGTTTGGGAGTTTAAAATATATATCGGCGTATCTTTGATTTTATATTTTTTACCTTCAACAACTACAAACTCCTTCAAAATTTTCAGGGGCACCTCTCAAATTGCCCTTTAAAAATATTTAAAAAGGGCGGAGGCAGAATGCAACCTTTTCCCCATGCCTTGGTTGACCTTGAAACCCTTTTGGTTTAACCCCCCAAAAATGGTTCTTACAGTTGCTTGTTTTTTTGGGCATACATGGCTTTTATTAGTTGAATATTGCTTTGGAAACCTAAAATCGTTCATGTTATTCCAGAGGATATCGTGAAAAACAGTACAAAAGCTTACGGGGTAATCGAAAGAAACACGGGATAGGTCTTTGATGTTCTTTGTTTTTCTCTATGATCAATTTTTAGATTTTTAAATTTTTTCCGATACCTTTTTCCCGGGGGGAAACCTGATTTTTCTCTGCAATTTTTCTTTTTTAAAATCAATTTTTTTTTTCCAAATAATAATTTCAAAGAAAATTTTTGCTGTGGGCTAATTAAAGCAATTTTCGTTTTTTGTTGGGATTGGAGTGCACACCTTTTTTTTGGTTTTGGGAGTTAAAAGACTGATTTTTCCCCTCTTTTTGGGCCCTCTTCTTTTATTCCATAAATTTTTGTACAAAGTTTGTAGAAGTATTCAACATTTCGCCTGCATTTTTGATTAGTTCGGGTGTGTTTTTTCCCTCATTCTCGGGCTTTGTTATTCTTTAATTCTTTTATGGGTTTTTTTAATTGGTCTAGCAGTGGCGGTGGTTTTATTTTCGGGGGGGTCATTGAGTCCCCAAATTTAAATTTTTTTGTTAGATCTTTTTTTTTTTTTGTATAAATTTTGGGAAAAATATTGTTTTCATCTTTTCTTTGATTTTTTTCCATCAAAATAAAAATTTGTCCATCTTCAGTTTTGACAGTGTCCATTTTAGGTTTAAATTTTTTTTGTAAGTTTCGTACTCCCCGGGAAAAAACTTTTATGTTGTCGCTCCGTCTTGTCTTCGGTTTTCCCCTTTTCCCTGTTTCCATCCCCACCCTGCAACCCAAATCTTTGGTTTCTTATTGATAGAAAATGTTTTTTAATTTTTTGGCAAAGTTTATTAATATTTTTCCCTTTTTCTTTTCGCAATAATCTTTGAAATTTTTTTTTTTTTTTCTTTTTTGTAAATTATATCTTCAAATGTATTATTGATACCCTTTTTTTTTTTTGGCATCTTCTTTTTTCAATTTCACTTAGTGTTTTTCAGTACCTGGGGGAAATTTTCTTTTTTTTTTTGGCGATAGTTTCTTAAGGGAGCGCCACCCGGAGTTCTTTTTTTTCTTCCCACAAAATTATTTGGTGTTTTATCATCTTCACATTGATTTAGTAATTCAAATTTTTTTGGGCACTGTTTAAATTTTGGGAATTGTTTTTCAAAAGTTGTGTAGTCCAAAAACTTTAGAGGGTGGTGTTGGATGTTTCCCCTTTGGTTTTTTTGAAAGTCGATAGTTAGTAGTTGTGGCACTGTTGCAGTCGGGGGACCAGGTTTGTCTTGGGATTTTTTATTTCAACTTTTCCATTTTGGTTTTACCAATGTAATTTAAATTTTGGGTTTCGTGTTTTTCTGTTTTGGTGAAAACCCCGTGTACAAAGTGTCTTGGGTGGTTTGGGAAAAATGTGGTTTGGGTATACTTTGATTTTTTTGGGACTACAGAATTCAAAAAAAATCTTTAACCCCTTTTATTTTTATCTCCAAAGGCCCAAAATTTTTTTTCAGTGTCATTTTTTTGAAAAATTTTTTCCCACTTTTGGGGTTGAACTCCCCCGATTACTTTTAATCTCTGTTTTTGGGATTATGTCCCAAATTTTTTTTCCCCTTTCTTCATCCTTGCAATGTTTTTGGTGCGTAGCATTTGTATATTACTAAGGGTTTGAGGTTTTTTCTTGTATTCTGACTTTTAAAAAAGCGATCATTTTTTTGGGGTGTACCCAGTTGGCATTTTCAGTTTTTTCGTTTTTTAATCATAGCAAAACCCTGACTATAATTTTCCCTTTTTTTTTCCAGGGAAAAAAAAACGGCTTGTTTTTCCTTTTGTTTTTTAAACTTACATTACTTTTCCCAATTTTCTCACTAATTCCTTATTTGAATGTTTTAAACTATCCCTTTTGTTTCCGACAGAATGTAATTTCCCCAAATCTTTCATTTTTCCTTCGTTCCAAAGTTTCCCAATTTTAAAGTGTTCTTTAAATTTGGAAAATGTTTTTTTTGTCCTCCTTTCTTCCAGTGCACAATTTTAAAATTGTCAGCCTGGGTTTCCCACTGGTTACCGCGCCCTTGATAACCCCAGCGAAGGGGCCCATGTGGTATGATTATCCTTTTTTGTATTTTAAATTACCCCCCAATTTCCTGCCCACCAAATGGGTGGGGAAGGCAGCCAAGTCAGTGCCGGGGAAAAAGGGGATGGTGGGCACCGGGCGGAAGCAATGGCAAACCACCGCCGAAAAATTTCCAAAAAAACTTGGGAAACCCATGATCGGCCCAAAGGGCCCCGGTGGCCGAAAAGATTAGAAAATGGACTCAAGGGCTGGCACGAAGGGGAATCTGAGTTTCAGGGTTCGAGTCACCGGCCGGGGCGTTTTTTCCCTTTGGGGAAAAGGAAAATTCCCTCGATTGGGCCTTTCCGAGCCACGGGTGGCCAAACCCGCCCAAAATCAGTCCCGGTCCAGGGCCCCTTAAAAAAGAGAAATGATTAACCCCAAAAGGGAAAAACCCCGGGACACCCCCGTGGAAAAAGGAAAAATGGGGACCCTACCAAAGTACTAAATCCCAAAAACCCTCACAACATAAAAATAAAAATTAATTTTCATGCTGTGACCAAAGGCGGCCAACATAATCTACCGTTAAAGGAAAATTTAACATTTTGGGATAAGGTTTTTCAGGAGAAAAGAAAAGTCGAGTGGAAACCCCCAGGCTCCTTTTTTAAATCCAGTTTTTCCAAAAATAAAATAGGAGGAAAATATCCTGCCCCTTTTTTAAAGATTACACTGTAACACCCCGACATATTGGTTTTTGAAAACCAGTAATCAGTAGAAAAGGGAAAGGGGTTTCACCAGATATCCCTGCCCTGTTCCCCCAGCTTCACCGTAACCCTGGCAAGGGAGCTAATAGGGGGCTAAACCTTTTCAAAGGGGAACCCCCGGGTGCGTTTAAATTTTCTTACCAGGAAAAAATAAAATATATTATATATTATATATATAAAATATAAATTTTATATATTATATATGGGAAAATATATATATTAATATTTATATATTATAATATATAATATAAAATATATAAATACACAAACACCCCACACACACACACACACGCAGACCCACACACACCCACACACACCCCAACACACACACACACAACACACCAAAAATATATATATATATATATATATATTTATAATATATATATATATTAAAATATTGGTGTGTGTTGTGTGTGTGTGTGGTGTGTGTGTGTGTGTGTGTGGTGGTGGTGGTAATATATAATTATAAAACAAAAAATATACAATTATTATATATTATTAAAAATATATTATATATATATTATAATATATATATATTATATAAAATTTTAATATATATGGTATATAACATAAAAAACCACACACAAAACCACACCCATATATGTGTGTGTATATATGATGTTGTATGTATATATATGTATATAATTAAAATATAGATATATATAAAATTTTATAATATATAAAATTAATTTATATTGCACGCGCAACAACCAACACCACACACACACCACCACACACACACACACCACACACCACACACACAACACACCACACCCAAAAACACACACGCCGCACACACGCACACATGGGTGCATCCCACACACAAACACACACAACACACACAAAAACACATATATATAAATAATAATATATATTAATATTGTTTTTATATAAAATTTTATATATATATTATTATATAAAAATTAATAATAATATATATATATATATCACCACGTGCCACACACACACACACACACAATACAAATAATATATAAATATTAAATTTTAAAATTTTAAAATAATTATTTTATATATATATATTATATTTTAATATTATGTATGTATGATGATATATATTGTGTGGTGTGGTTTGTGTGAAAGTACAATTTTAAATGTATTTATTTATATATATAAAATATATTATATATATATATATATACACATATAAAACATATTCATACATAACACACACGCACACACAGTAGGGTGTGCGTGTGTTGGCGTTTCTATGTATATATAGCATATAGTATATATAATAAATTATATATTTTTATAAAAATATATATATATATATATATATATATATATAAAATTTATATATATTTTAATATAATAAACACACACACAACACACAACACACACACACACACACACACACCACACACACACACACACACACACACACACACACTGTCACGACGGCAATCGAGTTCGAGGGTTCGATCACCGGAAAGGGCAAGGGAAACTCACCGATTGCCTACCTAGCCACGGGGGGGCACCAGCCAAGTCGTGCTTGTCGCAAGCCGGATAAATAGAGAAAATGTTTACCTAAAAGGAAACACCGCAAAAAAAAAAAATTTATATATTAATAAATATATTTAATATATATAATATAATATATATATATATATATATATTAAATTTTAAAAACCAACGCCACAACAAAAAATTGCATACATACTGCATACACACACACACACGCACACAAAACATATAGTTTATATATAACAATTATATATATATATTGTGTGTGTGTGTTGTGTGTGTGTGTGTGGTGTGTGTTTGTTTGTGGTGTGTGCGTGTTTGTGGTGTGTGTGTATGTGTATGTATGATGTATGTATGTATGATGTGGGTGTGTGTGTGTGTGTGTGTGTGTGTATGTGTTGTGTGTAGCGGTTTAAAGGGGTCTAACCATACAAAACGGCAAATCTGAGTCGGGGGTTCGAGTCCCCCGGCCGGCGCGTTTTTCCCCTTGGGAAAGGAACTCACCTCGTCCCTACCAGCCACTGGGTGGGCAAGCCACCCAAGTCGTGTGGCCCCAAGCCGTATAAATAGAGAAAATGATTACCAAAAAAGGTAAACCGGCACTCTCGTGGAAAAGAATTGGGGACCCCACCCCGTACTCACTCCAGAGATCCAAGACGAAAACTACAAGAAGATATGCTGTACTGGCGCTAAAAATGAACCTATTGTTTTAAAAAAATTAATATATATATATTAAAATATATTTTTTTTTATATATATATTATATATATATTATAACCACACACAAATAATCAAAAATAAACGTATATATACACATACAAACAACACACACGCATTTACAATCAAAATCCTTCATATATATTTTTTAATATATTATAATTATATATTTATATATATTATAATTATAATATATATATATATTTTTTTTTTTTTTTTTTTTTTTTTTTTTTTTTTTTTTAAAGTGGTTAGTTTTACCGCCGTGGGCACAGCATGAACTTAAATTGTGTTTCATGTTGTGATGATTTTAGGAGTACTGGTAGGGTCCCCATTTTCTTTTTCCCCGGGGTCGGATTACTTTTAGGTAATCATCTCTTATTTTTTCCGGGGTTGGGACCAGTTCTGACTTGGGCTGGGTGCCCCCCTAGGGTAAATAGGCAACGAGGTGAATTCCTTGCCCAAGGAACTTTATCGTATTAGGTTCGATTTTCCTAAAATTAGTAAA
Organism: Penaeus monodon; assembly: GCF_015228065.2. Classification (NCBI taxonomy): domain Eukaryota; kingdom Metazoa; phylum Arthropoda; class Malacostraca; order Decapoda; family Penaeidae; genus Penaeus; species Penaeus monodon. The sequence continues at coordinate 18,991 of NW_023646584.1, read as the reverse complement.
ACAGCGCGAGTGTCAATACGCCGCGGGCGAGGGTGTGTTTGGGGTGCACCCCCGCATCGCATGTGCGATTGGGGTGTGCACTTGCAAATGATAAATCATATATTTCTCTTTAAAAGTGGTTATGTTGAGCCGCCGGGTCACGTAATTTTTTAAGGAAAGGTGGAATAAGCAATGCCCCCATTGATGTCGTAAAACAACCCCCCGACCCCGGACTCGAACCCAGGGAACGTTAAAAAACCTTCCCGAGGCGGTAAAAAATTTTCTTCTCTCTCTCTCTTTTATTTAAAATATATAATTTTAAAAATTTTATATATAATATAATATATATATTTTTATTATTATTTCTATCATCTATATTATCTATTACTATTATCTACTATCTATCTATCTATTACTATCATCTATCTATCTATCTATATAATTTTTATTATATAATAATTATATATAATATTAATATATAATATATATATATAATGTGTGTGTTTGAAAGTGGCGCATTTATAAAAACCGTGTCGCGTGTGCACGACATGAGCAAAAACATCGGATTTTAAAATCTGAGAAAGCTAAGTAGAAGGTAGTGGTACCCCACTGCTGTCAGTCTGTGTAGGTCAAAGGGGAGGGAGTTCATTCTATACAAAAGAAACATTGCCTGTGGGATTCCCAAAAGAAATGCTTGGGGAAACATCCTGAAGATAATATGAAGCCCGGGGTCCCCGAGGGTGTTCATGTCGCGTTAAAAATATTTTTATGATATTGCGCTTCGCGGCGTCCTTTTTTCGGGTTTGGATAATTTTGGGTAACTTTGCCCAATTAACAGAATATCGTAATGGGCATATGTTTTTCTTTACCACATTGATGATAAGCTCAGCAAATGGCGCAAAGTGGTTGGGGGAAAAGGGGAAGGAGATCAAATAAAGATACGAAAAAACAAAAGGAAATATGAAGACAACGAGTAGGGGGCGGGCGGGAGTGCCCTTTCCCGAAACAAGTTAGGTCAAGTATAGGAAAAAAAATTAAGCTGAGCCATCTCCACATGGACAAGTAGTACAAAAAAAATGAGTAGACAGGTTTTTATTGTTAAAAAAAAAAAAAAAAGAAGATATATGGAGAATACTTTTTTGGGAATTTTTTAAGAGAAATGCAGTTTTGGGAAAATAAAATGGTAGTGAATAGTTCAAGGAGGAAAAACAAGAGAAGAGTCATTACTTTGTTGGCAAAGGAATAAAGTCGGTGTTAATGACAGTCTGTAAATTTTGCTCTCGGGACACAGAAAAGTAGTTCTAATGCTGTGGATTTTTTGGTTTAAAACAACATACGAATGTTTCAGCAGCAGAGAAATTTAGATGAAGAGGAGAGTGAAACTACATAAAATTTGGTGACAGTAAATGCTTTTAATTTAGGAAGGTAAAATTTCCATGAACATTATGGGTGCAAAGAAAATAAACATTTGATGGGTGAATTGTTCATTCCCTTTTTTTAAAGGGCAAGAATCATTTAAAGAGGCAAAAAAAAACAAAGGGAAAAAGGTATCCAGAATAAAGGGGGAAAGAGATGAAATTGGGGTGCACTTCTTAGGAGCTTTTTCTTTTCACTTAGAAAGGGAAAAAGACCTGCAGAAAACCGGAAATAATGAAATTTTAGGATTTTAGTGACAAAAAAAAAAATTTTAAAAAAAGTCACCCCAGAGTTGGTCCCCCTCATTCAAAGTTTAATTTAAAATTTTAAAGGACGGCATTGATGAGATATGTATATATGCGAAGGGGTTCAGAAAATTTGGGAGTATGCATCAAGTATAAAAACAGCATCAAGCCCAATTTTTAGTGTAAATATGACAAAAGATTTCAAAGAATTTGGTAGCAAAATCCAAAAGAATATATGGAGAAATTTTTTCCCTACATTTTTTAGCAGGCAAAAGTTTCCCCAAAATCGCGTGTCAAAAAAAAGTAAGAAACGGGGAGAGAGGGGAAAAAAAATTTAGGAATGGTTTGGGGAACGGGTTTAGCAACTCTTTTTTTTTTTTTTGGGACAATGGTGGAGATTTGCCACCAACAATTCCCGGAAAAGGTAACTGACCTTCAAGGGCATACTGCAGCATATTCTCCTATTTGTAAGGCCCTTTTTGACTAATCAGCATTTTAGATAAAATGGTGGCAAAAAACGGGAAGGGAAACAAAAAAAATGCTTTAAAAATGACTTTATGTGGGCAGTCAATCTAAAAATGTCTCCCAGACAGGGGGTTTTTTCCCCCTATCAAATTTATATGGACGGAATCCTAAATGCCGATCTGATGAGAACTCCCCGCACGGAAAGGTCAACATTAGGGGAAAAGGTTTTCGGGGGCATCAATGCAGCTATTTAGCAAGGAAAACTTTACTGCTGCTGAAACCCAATGAAAACGACGTGTCAAGACAAAGTAAAAACCCAGTAGAGTCCTTAAAATGGCGATCAAATATATTAAGAGAAACAAAAGGTGGAAAAGGACCAGCCCCAGTCATCGGCCAGATGGAAGACAGGTTTTTGAAATATGGTTCGAATTTTGAAACCCCAGAAACATATTCAAGAAGTTCATAAATTTTGATAGAATACGAGGAGAAAACCCTATTTGAGGTTGAGGCCCCAGAAAAGGAAAAAAAAAAAAGGTGGGAAATTTGAGAAGAAAGAATAGAAGCATTAAAATTTTCAAGGGGAAAATAATTAGAAATTATTATAATAAAAAAAGAAAAGACAGGTAATTGTTATGAATATACCAAAAAGTTTGGGGAAGAAAAGTTCTTCCCAAAAGAGCAAAATGAATGACAGTAACAGTTTAAGGCTTTTTTGGACATTTCCAAAACCCAAACACTGTGAGACATCTGAACATTTTCCCTTTATGTACTTATTGGAACTTGTAGAAATTTTTTTATTTGATAAATTTTGAAGGAAAAACTTTGATACACCCCCGGCCGGCAATAAAAGAGCGGATATTTAGTTCAAACGGGAATTTTATTTTCTTTAATTCAAACGATCGTAAGTTTTCTTGATGATTATTTTAAAGGTGTATAAAATGTTTTTGTGCTTTTTAGCAGTACATTTTAATAAATTTCCCCTATATGATAAGTTTTAAGCAATCATACGGTCGCTGGAACGACATGGTAAGAAATTTCCCAAAATGTCCGAATATAGACGGTTATTGACACGGGGGATGAATGTCTTAAATCATTCTGTACCTCAAAGATATAACAAAACAAAACTAAAAAATGTCAAAAAAAAATGTTGTACATCCCGACTTAAAAATCAGTTCAATCAAGAAACATTTAATTTTGCAGTTTCTGATTTGGATACGGGAAATTTACTCGCGGGAATACGATGAGACAAAACCCTTTTGGAACATCGGCATTTTATATAAAAAGAATACATAATAATAAAATAATAAAAATAATTAAAGAAATAATAAAAATAAAAAATAAAATGATAATAATAATAAATAATAAAAAATAAAAAAATAAAAAATAAAAATAAAAATGTAATAATAATAAAAACAAATAAAAGAAAAATACTTTAAAATTCCACAACCATGCGAAGCGAAAGGGGGTGTATAAAACAGTCAGTTTTCTATTGATCGTGTTTTGTAGCGACGACAACTTGAAAAATGTTCAAAGTTTAGGGGTTTCGGGATCTATAAAAAGGCCTATGGTCGGAAAACCTACGGGAAAATAAAAATTTGGAGGAATTTTAAAGTCAAGAGGGACACTGTCCCCATCAACGGGAAAAAAGAAAAAAAGGATACCATTTTGGAGGGGTGAAAGCAGAAACTCAGGAAACACCAGGGTTTATGAAAATAGAAACATCGGGGGAAGTGAAAAAAAGAAAACAGGGTATGCCGGGCAAAAAAAATTGTGATAAAAAAAAATAAATAAACAAATAAATGAAAAAATAAATAAATCACGGCTGGTTCCCGAGGTTTTGAAAAAGAGAAAATCACTTCTTCGTGGGAAGGAAATGATAGGACTTTTTTTTGTCATTTTGTCATAAAAAAGTGGGCAGTGAATTAATGGAATTAAAATTGCATTCCTTTTAAAATGAAAGGGTTTTTAGGTGGGGGTGTTAAATTTCCGTTTTTGAAGAGGGTTGTATGACAGTGTTATAGAAAATTTAAAAAAGATCACTAAGATTAAAATTTCCGTTGATGTCTGGAAAATTAGCTGTAAAGTTTATAATCCCAAAATAATTTATTGAAAGGGGGAAACCGGTCTAAAGGGAAAACCTGTACTTTTTAGGCCCATGTCTTTTCCCGGACATGGGGGACATTGGGGGTTTTGGATTTTTTTGTAGGGGAAAATGGAGACGGTTGTCCTTTTTTACTGATTGTATAACACCTTGTGCAGAAAACTAGCACTACTGAGCAGTGGATATGGCCCGTTATCTTGAAAAAATGTTTTCTCAGATATTTTATGATTAGGAAAATACTTGTAAACTCTTTGGATGATCTATTCATGAAAAATGTTTTTAAAAAAATATTGCCAACTTATCTCAAAAAAAATGTTCAAAATTGGGGAAATTAAATATGTTTCGGATGGATTTAAAAAACAGTTAGCAGATGTGCGAAAATAGCTGAAGTTTTTTAAAGTGATCTTTTAAGATTTAAATGATTGATTTTTTTTGATTTGAAGAAAAAGAAGTGTTTTTGTTTTTGCTCCATATAAAATGTTTTGCTACTTGAAAATTTATTTTGTTTTAAAAAAGAGGTAGTAGTTTATTTTGTTTAATGAGTGTTACACTTCGCGAGCATCAATTGAGGGGTTTTTTTTTGGTAAGGGGCGCGGAAAGAGACGCGGTCTGAATGTCGGCTTGTGGAGAATTTTACCACTTTAAAAGCAGTTTATCGTATAGGGATATGATTTATTTTACCACTTGATACAAAATTAACATTTGTTCGACCTTTTTCTAGAAAACTCCTGCGACCCGAAAACTGTATCGGTCTTTGTCTTTTATTTAACCCCATCAACTGCAAAAAAGGGAGAGAGAGAGAAAGAGAAAAGGAGAGAGAGAGAGAGAGAGGAGAGAGAGAGGGGAGTGAGAGAGGGGGGAGAGAGAGAGGGGGAGGGGGCGGGACCCTGCTGCAAGGGCAGAAGTTTTTCTCACACTCTTTCGCCCCGGCATTGACTAAAGCGTTCCGTGAGGTGAGTCAAAAATGTCAAGAAACATTTTATGTGGTGGTCGACGATGATCTTAAATCTTATCTATCTACCACACACACCACACACACCACACACACACACACACACAAATATATATTTTATATTTACATATAAAATTTTTACACTGTATATATAAAATATATATATAATATATATATTATAAAATATATTTTATAATATATATATATTATATATATGTATTGTATTGTATTTTTGTATATGTAATTTTTAGTATTTTATATATACATATAACCACATACACTACACATACACATTACATAATAATAGCTATAAAGACATGGAATAAAATAAAAGTTAGGAAACTGACATGTTTAATGTTAAAAAAGGAAATAAAAAAGTCAAAATAAATCCTTTTAAAGATCATTATGAAAATACTCAAAAATAATAAAAAAGAATAATGGATTAGGAACAAACAGTCCTTACATTTCCTTTCTGCAAAGTACCCCCTTTGAAAAAAATGGGCTAAGTATATAAAAACGCTTAACGATCTAAAGCCCTTCGCTTTATGTTAAACAAGAGAGAAAAACAACCCGAGTTTGGCACTGAGTGGAAAGGGAAAAAGAAAAAACAACGGAGAGAGCTTGGGATATGAGGCCTAAATCATATTTTCACTGGTCTAAAGATTTGATGACCCGACGAATGAAGAGTCTGGGTTTGTGTTCGTAAGCGACGCATGACTGGGCCCTTGTGTTTCCCTTTTGGGGTTTTATATATTGTATTGTATGTGTGTGTTAGATAAAAGATGATAGATATAATGGAAAATATACATACAAAAGAAAATGTATACACAATTATTTAATATATACATATAATATTATATATATATATATATATATATATATATATATAAAATAATCTATATATATATATATATATAAAATATTATATATATAGGTAGAAAGTGCACAAATTAGATTTGAAAATGAGACGACAGTTTCGGAATCCGGGCCTGTAACGGGCCTGTGAGCTTTTAATGTGCAGAAAAGGGACTTTGGCAGGATGTAGCAATCTGGGTAGAGGAGGGGGAGCAACTGTGCGGGTAGCTTGAAGAGTCTTTTGATGAGAGAGAAAAAATATGTGACACAGAGTTTAAACCGTCAAAATGCATAGCACACTACACGCGCGCACTCCCTCAAACACACAACACCACACACAAAAATTATATAATTATATTATTTATATATTATATTAATTAATATAATATATTATATTTATTTTATATAATATTATATGTATGTATGTGTTTGGTGTGTATGTGTGGTGTGTGTGTGTGAGTATGTGCGTATAATATAATACATAAATAAAATATATATATATTATATAAAAAATTTAAAATATAAAAATTTATATATATATTTTTTTTTTTTTTTTTTTTTTTTTTTTTTTTTTTATTTATTTTTTTTTTTTTTTTTTTTTTACGGTAGGTTCAGCGAGTCGCCGTGATCCAGCATATACTTTAATTGTAGTTTCATGTTGTGATGCTTTGGAGTGAGTACGTGGGGGGTCCCCAGTCCTTTTCCCAGGAGGTGCCGGTTTCCCTTTTTGGGAAATATTTCTATTTAATCCGGGTTAGGACCAGCAATGACTTGGTGGTTTTCCCCACCATGGCTAGGTAGGCAACGAGGTAAAGTTCCTTGCCGGGGAACAAGCGCCGGCCGGTGACCGAACCCTCGAACTCAGATTGCCGTCGTGAGTCCGATGCTCAAACCTTCGGCCCCGCGGCATGGCGATATATATATATATATATTATATAATTTTAAAATTATATATTTTTATTATGTGTTGTGTTGGTGTGTGGTGTGGTGTGTGTGTGTGTGTTGTGTGTTTGTGTGAGTATGTGCCATTATATTATATATTAATTATATATATAAAATAAATATATATATTATATAATAAAATATATAATATATAAAAATGTCGCTTTTTGAGTCTCCCCATGCCGTATCTCCCAAAACTTTTGTAAATCCTGTGTGTGCATTATTTTTTATGATTCAAAGTACACATCGCGACGCAGAAAACAACTTTCGGGTTTTGCATGTGATAGGTAAGTCTAACGAGATAGGGTTTTGGGGGGTATAGAAATGATATAAAAGTCGACTGACTGAGGTGGGTATAAAAAAAAAAATAAAAAAAAAAGAAAAAATTATTCTTATCTATCTGTCTACCTATTTATTTATTTATCATCTATCATCTATCTATCTATCATTATCTTTAATCTATCTATCTATCTATCTATCTATCTATCTACATATAAAATTACATACACACAATGAATAGGTAAGTCAACGTAGATGGGTATTGAGTTAATAATCAAAGTCGACATCGACGATGGGGGCGTAAAAAAAGAGAGAAAATGAGAAAAAATCACACCACCGTATATTACATATGTATTTTTTAAATAACAATAACCATAACATAGGAAAAAAATTATAATATATTTTAATATTATATATGTAAAATAATATATATATATAAATATTATATATAATAATATATATATTGTTGTGGTGTGTGGTGTGTGTGTTTTTGTGTGTGGTGTTGTGTGTGTTGGGGTGGGGGGTTTGGTGTGTGTGTGCGTTTGCTACTGAAGAGGGAAATCCAGGTGGTTTTCGAAATGTAGTCTATTTTCAATGATCTAGTTTTTGCATTGGGGTTTTTTACCATAGATATATGGTTAAAAATACTACAACTAATATAATATATATATAAATAAATATATAACAAGTAAATAATATTTTATATATATATAAAAATAATATATATATAATTCATGCTGTGTGTGTGGTGTGTTTATGTTGTATGTGTGTGGTAGTGTTGTGTGTGTGTGTGTGTTGTGGTGTGTAGTATTGTGTGGTGAGTTTTTGGGTTTGTGTGTTTGGTGTGTGTGTGTGTGTGTGTGGGTTGTGTGTGTGTGTGTGTGTGTGTGTGGTGGTGTGTGTGGGGCGTGTGGGGTGTGTGTGTGTTGTGGGGGTGTGTGTGTGTTGTGCATGTAAACACAACACCCACACCACACACACACACACACACCCCACACACACACACCACACACACACAATTATATATATATATATAATATATAAAAATATATATAATATTAAAATTTTATATTTAAAAGTATTTATATACATATTTTAATAGCTGGGTAAAAAACCAAAACTCTACGGATTTTAATAATCAAATTCATCTAATTAATTAAACCTTTGAAAGCCTAGTAACCCAAAGCGGGGACGTCATCAGGATTCCCCCATTTTGGACATTTTAGGGGGAAAAAACCCCTCAATTGGGTTGTCCTTATACCCAGAGTGTGCGTGGTGTGTGTGTGGTACATACACAAATTGTGTGGGGAATTATGGTCGGGGACTCTAAAAAAAAACAGTGCTTTAGAAAAAATTCAAAATGGTGTGGTGCTAATTTAACAGGTTCTGCCCCAACGACCGTTGGCGAGACTGGGAATGTATGTGTAAGCACGACTGGCGCTCGCACCCCCCGCGCCCGACCGCAGGGAATTAATAACAAGAAGGGGACGGGAAACCCCCCTCACTGCCCCTACCATGGATGAGGGTGGGGAAGTGCTCGACCCCCCTCAGTGCCAGTGCCAACTCCCACCCCCTCAACTCTCCCCCTAGGGGAGGGATTGTTCCCACCGAACATAGGGATTGAACGATGGGGACGCTGCCGCCCCGATGGATAACGGGGGTTTCCCCAACTCTTTCAACCAAAAGGAAGAAAGTAAAACCATGCCGAATGACCCAGCAACTGCCCGAGAAAGCAAACGGCGACCCAAAAGCGCAAACCCACGCCCCAAAAGAGGACATTAATGGCCCTTTTCCGGAGGACACGTTTCCGTGAAAAAATGGGGGATGGGGGGGCCGCCAGCTTTTGCCCCTCCAAGGGGAAAAGCCGCTAGACATGGTGCAGAATGGATATCCGGCTACGTCTAGTACGACAAAAACAAAAACAATATGGCCCCTGAGGGTTTAAATGGACTTTGCGGGATTCTCTGCAGAAAAAAGACGACTTTCACCCTAAAAGAAAAAAAGGGAATACCGGTTACCGGTTTCCGAAGGAGGGGCCGGGGGAAGACGCATTTTCCCGGGGTGTTTTTAAAGCCCGGAGGATTATAAGGACGGACACCCCTTGAACAGGCCATATTGTATGGAGCGGTGAACAGCCGCCCAAAAGAAACCCAATTTTTTGGAAGATACATAGAGCCAGCACCATTGACCGTAGTGCTAGGGGTTTTTGTAGTCTGCTACAAGTGTAAAAGTTATGCCCGTAGCTAAATATTGCGGGAAAGGGAAAACAGCGTGGCTGCTGTCAGGAGTCACCAGGAAAAAGGATCCCTGAAAAGAAACGACGGAAGGGACAACGACAACGAGGACGCCGCCCCATCGGAAGAGGTGCTTAGGTCAGAGCGGAAGGTTTTTGACGGCCGGGCCCCGTAATGCCCCCCAAAAACCCCCCACGACACCCCCCCCCTGCCCGACCGTACCACGACCGGGGAGTGGCGATCCCCGCCCCCCAACACACCTCCCCAAGGGCCGCTTGAGCCCCAAAACCCACAGGAATTCCCCAACTGCAGGGGGATTCCCCACCCTGGGAAAAACAGTGCCCGGGAAAAACCATTGGTAAAAAAGAATGGATACCCCGGGGGAAAAAAGAAGACAGGCAAGAGATGGTGAAATGAAAAAAAGATCAGGAAAGAGATTGCTAATTGAAAAAAAAATGATAATGGAGAACAAAAGTGATCGTGTAGGGGGGAAAAGGCGTTCGATATGTTAGTGATTTTTAAAATTGAAAATCGAATGAGGTCTCTATATTTTTAACGCACAAAAAAGGGGGTTGAGACAGGGAAAAGTGCGTTCTGATGAGTTAGTGATTTTAGTGATTTTGAAAATACAAAGAGGTTTTGATATTATTATTACGCACGACGGGCCATTAAAAAACAGGGACGCAGTGACCGAAAAAATGACGCGACGAAGATGCAAAAGGAAAACGGCCGATCTGGGGGACCACCAGAAAAAGTTCGGGTCGGATTATGCGTAAGTATAAATCGCGGAAAGCGCGAAAAACAGATAGATAAAGAAGATGCAAACAGAACTATGCAATACAAAAAAATATCAGACAAAGAGTTTCATAAAAACAGAAATTTGACCCATCAGTTAAACATGGGGTTTGAAGGGACAAGAAACCTTATTTTTCTTTCAGGAATTACGTGTGTCAACCGTAAAATTTAATGACTTGCTTTACTATTTTTCATAACAAAAATTTTGACGTCATCGTTTACAAGAGCCCTTCACTCAGCCCCTAAAATAAAACTCCCCCTAGAATTGAGGCTACCACTCCATACGAACACAGGAATGACGGCCTTTTGATTTTATGTCGTGACCCCAACCGCACAAGTTGGTGCAGAAACAAATGAAATAAGTGCATATCAGCATTTACATTTTTCGAACAGCCTCGGGGTTTTTTTCTCTCTGTAAAATGTATCGAAAGGTTAGAAAGTTTCAGAGATTCACTGCCCAACTTTCAGAATCACGGCACAAACAGGGAGTTTTTAATGCTAACATTATATTTTTTGGGAATAGCAATGCAAGAAAAGGGGAAGATTTCCAAATTTTGTGAACGGGAGATCTAGACGTATAGATAAAAAGGGAAAAACTCACGGGGGGGGGGCGGGCTAGATTATGAAAAAGGAAGGGATTTTGTGAGGGAAAGTCAGAAGCTGCTGTAACAGAGCTAATCAGTGACCACTTGCAATAAAAAGAGATACCTGTTGATAATACTCAGTCTACAAAAAAAAATGGGAAAAATTCTACCCCCCCTTTCCCTTTGAGATCACTTTAAATCACGTACTATGATGGTACATGATTACACAGTAAAAGTGTTGATAAATTTTTCCAGGGAAAAACGACAAAAGGGGCACTGTTTACTACAACATTGGGTTTCCAAAAAAAAAACCTTCAAAAAACACAACTCACAACGCCCAAAAACCTAGGGGGTGGGTGACCTACTTTATAAGGGGAAAAAAAGCGATTTCAGGGCTTTATGATTCACAAGGGGGAAATACCCGTGACAACCTTTATGAATTTCTTAAGGTAAAAAAAACCTAGGGGAAATTTAAAAAACTCTTTCAGAAATGACCCCAAAAAAACCCTTTAAAGAGCAGCAACTCACATCTCCAAAAAACCCTAAGTGGGTCGGGGCCCCACATTTTAAGGGAACAAAAGCGATTTCAGGGAGCTTTAGATATCTAAAGAGGATAATCCCCTGAAACCTTTTTGAATTCTTAAACTAACAAAAACCTAGGGAAAATTTAAAAATCTTTTCAGAATGAACACTTTAAAACATTTCCTAAAAAGCATAACATAACCCCCCCCCAATGCGGGGGTCTGGAAAAAAATTAATGAATTTGGGCAAACCAATAAACCCCGCAGTTCCATAGCCCTCTTGCCAAGCAGATATGTCCTAGTCAATGGGTGGAGCCCCAAAATTGAGCCACTTCCCCAATATTCAGGTCACCTTATTCAATCTAAATTGACGCAAATTGCCATCGAGATTGGATTTCTGATACGACCCCTCAATTTTGCTAGATCACTGAGGGGAAACTGAAAAATGCACTGATAAAGGAAAAAGCGCCCCATGAAGAGGGAATTCCCTAAGTGTCCTCCACTTATAGTCGGGTACCGGGTAATCCCTTTTTGACCTATACAGGTTAATTTTGTCAAAAGGATTTGCCTGGCCCCTGACCGAGTCTAATCATCCCTATCCCCGAAATCAAACTGATAAATCCCGCCCAATTTCTTTTAACCTCATTGTAGAAAGTTCTAGAAAGGAAAATTTTAAACAGACAGGTACAGGTTACAAGGGAAATTATCCACGACTGTCGGTTCCTATGGGGCGTACACACAACATTGCTTTGCAGAGTACTTTTTTACACTCTAATCCCGGGAGCACACTGTTTTTTTTGACCCTTTAAATCAGCTTTGACATTTCAAACAAGAAGTTATCCCAAACAATTAGTAAGCTTTTGGGATCCGGGGGAAATATTGAACGGTTAGAATGATCTCTCGAACAAACTGCAAGTTCCTGTTTTAGGGGAGTGGAAGTTCCCTTCACAGCTTTTGAACTTGGGATGCCACAGGGAGGGGTTTCAGCCCTATTTTTCAATGTCCTCTGCAAAGCTGGTGGAGATATCCCACTTGGGGAAAGGGGGAATCCCTTATAGCTATGCGAGACATAGCTCAGAGATCATCACAAAAGAGGAGAAATAATTCTCGACGAATCACAGCAAAGGTATGAGTGTGGATTATCATTTTCCCCTGAAAAACATGGCTCTAAACCATGTATCAACAGCAAGGGTAGTAAACTGGATCAGAAAAATTTCCCCCATTTCTGATAGAAAAAATTTTTTCCCCAAATATTGGGTAAAACTCTAGGGAAAAACCCCCGTATCTCTAGATTTTCAAAAAATACTGCAACATAAAACAGCAAGTAACGTGACAAACGCCAACGGCGCCCCCTTTCAAAAATCTCCATGAACATTTAAAATCAATGTTCCCAAATTTGAAAAAAACCAAAAGGTTTGCTCCCTTCCCCCATGGAAAAATCAAAAAATTTAGTGCACCCTTTCTGTCACCCAAAAAAACAGGGGGCATAACTGTGTGTTTAAACAAATTGCGCTACAAAGGGAACGAAAAACACAGAAACTTGGGTGATGTGCATAGAGTGTTTCGCCCCAGGGGTCCGTACAGGGATAAAAGCTGGTTGTGCTTCGGTTTTACAAAAAAGGCTTTCTCAACTTTAAGTTAATAGAGAATAAAAAACTGGCCAGCACACACAAACGGGGTGGCGGTATACTCCTGCAATGGAATTTTTTAATGCTAGGGGGTCGGATAGTTTTCTGTGACTCTCCAAAATGCTCTTCGGACCTAAATTCTTTTAAAGCAGGTGGCGATGAAGAAACGTGAGTTTCATTAAGGGTAACGTAACCTATGCAAAGAGCGTAATTTCAAAATTCAATTTTATGGTACCATTCATGTTGGATACGCAAGCACGACCACGTAGATAAATTGCGAAAAAAGCTGAGCAAGGATTGTGAAAATAGATTTGGGATGCCTCTTGCTAGGGTTGCACATATATTTAAAAGTTTTCATAAGGAAGAACTAGTAATCTGATTAACACTCAAAAGGGCCCGAAAGCTGACCATAGGGGCCTACGATCGTATAGAGAGGCAAAACCTTCCCAGGGGGGCACCCAAGTCAAACCCGAAGTGTGACTGGTTATGCCAGAAAAGTTTTGGTTACAGAATGTACTGGGAACTGCACGGGGGAAATTTTGTAGACTGGTAACGAAAAAAACAAACGAACGCTTGACACTTATTCGGGAAAGTCATGTGATACGCCTTCAGACCACCCAAAAGAGTATAAGAAATTTAATATTTTATTTTATCGAATACTGGAAGTATACTCGTACTAACCCTAAATTTACTATGGAGAACTACCCTAAGCAAAAACAGGTTTTTTCAAACACAGGGCAAAAAACTATGAAGTAAAAATTTTTTTATGATGTAGATTTCTTTCTATTTTTCCCTTTTACAACTACGTATTTCAGACATGTACAAAAGTCAAAATATGTAAAACTGAATAGATTGCCCCCGCTGGAGATAGCCCGGGTGGGAAATAAACTTACTTTAAATTAACTTTAACACTACCCCTTTTTCGGAAAAATACATGCCCGCCCGCCCCTTGGGGGCCTGGAGGGCACCCGTGACTGCATAAATGCGGGGAAAGGGCCCGTAGCTAAATATTGCAAGGGCAGGCACGCGTGCAGCAGTGGCGACCAAATACTGCAAGGGTGCCCGCAGTGCGCAAAGGAGGAGTATGCGATGCACCGTCTTGTCCCCCATGTTTGGGGTGGGATGAAGGTGTGCTGCCTGGCACTGGGGGTGCCGGGCCCCCCCTGCCCTGTCCCCCCCCCCCTCCCCCCTTGGTACCAGCACCCACCGCGATGACCAGCGGGGGCCCCCCCAACCCAAACGCGACCACGTGCCGGGGAAGGCCAACCCTGCCCCGGTGAGTCACCAAAAGAGAGATTCCCGGGTGCCAGCAGTGGGGGTGAAGAGGCCCCAAATAGCACAAGGGGTTCGCACTGGAGGGAAAAAGGGGAAAAATGATGTGATCCTCACGAGGGTATCTCGGGGCCCCAAAGCGACTACTTCTGAATGAAACAAAAGCCCACCCCCCTCCCCCGGCGACAGCCCAGGCAAAACCCTCCCCCACCCCCGGGCAGGGGCGACGCAGGACTGGGGGGGGAAACCCCCGCAAACCCTTTTGGGAAAAAAGGGGGGTCACGCCCCGCTGACCAAGGGGAGTATAAGTGTTGAAATTCTAAAAAGGGAAAAGAAATTCTGAAAACCCAAAACAAAACTTAATTTAAGAAATAAAGCGCTGAAAAGGAAAAGGAAAAAAAAAAAGTGTGTCATTTCGTGATATGGGCTTTCCCCTTATGATAAAAGAACGAGCGAGGAGAATCCTGACAGACCGCCCTGTTTAAACCAAGTGGGGGGTGTCAGCGTGACAGCAGCCCCGAACAAAATCAGGATCCTGTGATCATCCAGTGACGCAACCCGGCCCCCAGGTGTATTGACACAAAACGGAAGGGGGCAGTGCTGAAAAGTGGAACAAAACAAGACCAAATTTTTAAAAAGGTTTAAAATAATTTCAGTCCACGACTACCATCGTAATGAAAACCCAAAACATAAAAATTTTGTTTCTTTTTGAATTATAAATTCGTAAAATTTAAGGGTATAAAAAAGCATGAAGACCCCTTTTCCCACTAAAAAACTATTTAATAGGATAAAAGCACAATAAATTTATATCATGGAAAATGTAGCATTAGCCTAGGGTAAATGATCTAGAATTTTACATCCACAAATAAAAATTGTGTTAAAGGGCAAAAACCTTTGCTGCCGCTGCTAAAGAAAATCACCCGCACTTAAGGGTATTTTCATAGTGAATCAGCCATGACTGGATTGTTGAATATGGAAGGAAAACCTGACATAAAATGTTAAAAAATCCGAGAACCTGATTTTCAATTCATCCCCAAAAATCCAACTACCGTATAAAGTATATGCCCGTACTCTAATTTCGGGAGTTCTTCCCCCAATTTCACAACCAAAAGGGAGTTTTTTCATGGGCGACTTCAAAGCAAGATCCCCAAATTTTGGGGACAACCCGGTAATAGTAAGGGAAGAATTTAAGCATTTCATCAATAGTAGATACTGACAGTTTGACAAACAAAAGGGCTCATTTTGGGGGGTGGCAGGTTAGACTAGTATTGGGAAAAATTTAGTTCATGGGAATGTCTTATTCAGTACAGAGTTAGTTATGACCCTTTTTCAATCCCAAAAAGACTATATGTAGACAGGAGTCAGCCCCTAAACACCCAGGCTCAGAAAAATTATCCCACCGGGGCCCGAAGCCCTCAAAGGGACGGGGCTATGATGGTAAAACCCCAAAATAACAACTGTTGAAAATTTTTTCAGGGTTTAATCAAAGGGGTTTCCGAATACTATAAACACATGGGTTTACGAAAACCTCGAAGAAAAGAGGCCCCCGGCCTCCTAGCACCGGGGGGGACACGACCCTATTTTGGCCAAGGAAAAATAAAGGGGCCCGGACTTGCTAATTGTTTTAAAAATAGTAAGCGACAGATAAACTTCTGCAGTTTCTTAAAACCAAAAAGGTTCAGGGAATTAAAAAACTGAGATTTATGTAAACACTGGGAACAATTTTTGCAAGGGATCAATAGTCAAAAATTGTGGGTGAATGGGAGAAAAAAATTTAAAGGCTGCAGGAAAACCTCACAACCCGCAGTTCCACAGCCAAAAGAGCAGGTTATGTGCTAGAGCAGGGGCGGGAATTCTCATAAATCACTCCCACAAGGGATAAAAAAACAATAGACAAATCGAAAATAGATAGGAACTTTAAATAGCTAGCCGTGTGCTATTTACCCCCACTTGCAAATAAAAGAGTGGGAATAAGTAACCCCTTCAAAAAGGGAAGGAAAGCCCCCGGCGAAGATGGCATTACTTTCGCGTCCTTCGCCACATGCCCCGGTACCAGGAACCCATTTTTCACGTAAGACTAGCCTATCACAAAAATCCAAGCTCCGGGCTAAAAGCTTAATCTTCCCATACCTAAACCCCAATCTTTAAAATACGGCCCCTTTCCTTTACCTCCGTCTGTGCAAAGTACTTGGGGGGTAATACGAACAGGGGTATGTACGCATAAAAGCAAGTTATCCCCCGACTGTATGATTTCTCCCAGGCGTGCGTCAGACTGTTTTTTCGAATACTAACAAACAAAACCCCGGGATGCAAACCGTATTTTTTGATTTTTAAATCTCCTTTTATATTGCCAAAAAAGAGAAAAAATTTTAAGAACTAGCTACTTTTGGATTCGGAAAATGTAACATGGATTCACATGTATCATCGAATCGGTCGGTCAGGTTCTCTTCAGGGATTAAGAAAAACAAAGTATTTGAACGGGGGGCCCTCAGGGGGGTCTATTAGCCCCTGCTATTTAAAATCTTTAAAATAGATTAGGCGATATACCCCTTTAGCAATGATCCCTTTTTTGCTATGCCCATGATATTTGCATTAAAACCTCATCCGGGGGAAAAAATGCAAAATATTTAGATTACTCTCAGCAAGGGTATTATGTGGCTTGTAATCTCGACTGAAAAACCAAGGTCTTAACCAAAAAAGAACCTCTGCCCAAAGGGTTTTATTAAAGACACTGAGCTAGATCTCTCCTCAAAAAAATCCTTGGGGGTGATTGTCAATATGCAGAGTTCATAGAAACCGAAGAAAAAGGTGTGGGGGCGGCTGAGCCACTTAGGAACTTGTTTTCAAAGACCATGTTTTCAAGCAAAATTGCAAGACTCTTTTACTTGTCAACATACGGTCATCATAGATCATCTGCATTGCCCTAGTGTTTTCAAAGGGTCAGAGTTTATAGTTTAGAACATATACAAAAGAAGCCCCTGAGGATATTCTTGGGCCCCCGAACAAAAAGAATTGTGAATAAGAACGAAAATAAACTTCCCCCCTGTTTACGAAAAAATATTATTAAATACCACATTTGGTGTCAAGTCAAATTTGAGAACTCTCCATTGTACAGGTTCAAAAAAACTAAAAAAACGAAAACAGAGGACTAAATTTGCATGCAACCCAAAAATTCATACTCAAAACCCTGGAACAATAACATGTAAACACTTCCTCAGCTGAAATGCCCAACTAAACCCCACGGACGTTCTGTCCACCGTGGAAAAGCAATTATAAAAGAGCATCTTTAAACTCTATCAGTGATATGAATGCTCACTGACGGGGCCTTTTCATCTGGGTAGAGCAGGGTGTGCTTTTTTTGTAATAAAAAACAATATCTTGCAGCACCAGGGTTTGGAGGGGTTTATGACTGGGGTAGCACTACGCAAACAAGTTTGGGAGGAAACTCATGGGCCCCCGAAATTTTTATGAATCAAGGCTGGGGGTAATATTTTGTGATTCACAGGTGCTCTCCCGGCTCTGAAACTCTAGACAAAGGGGGCAGTTAAAATCGCAAATGACACAAATAAAAGGTATCTGCAAAAAAAAACGAGGCCATGATATACGTTTTTTGTGGATTCCCCTCGTATGTTGGAATTCCCCGGATGACATGCTGTCGCTGGCAAAGTCGCATTTTTGGGCAAGCAAAATGTGGATATAGATCTTGGGGTACCTTTTCCGGATTTTTTACAGTGTTAAAGCTTTCCTTTAAAAAGGACTTACTGGTTTATTAATTTTCAACGCCCTGAAAGTTGTAGATAAAACACTATGACCGGTATAGGCAAAATTTATCACCTAGGGGGTTTTATAAAAAAAGAACAAACGACAATATTGTGACCGCAAAAACACTTGGATATAATTGTATTGGCAGTCAGTTTCAGTTTTTTAAGTCGAAGAAAAAAAATGAAAATGTGTAATAAAGAATATAAGCGAACACTTTCTATATCCAGAGTGCCAGGTTAAGCCTTTCAGACCCCCAGATGGGTTGGGGAAAATGTAACTTTTCAATCTCTGAATTTTTTTGAAGAAACTTAAAATCCTAAATTTTGGGAAGTAGCATCACAGACTGCATATCAAATGTAGCAAAGCCTTTTTTACGTCCAAACTGTACGCCGGGTGGCAGTGAGTAGAAAACGACTGTGTAAAATTTTTTCCTTTTGTAATTTATATAGTACTTATATAATAAAGTTTTAGTCTAAAATGAAAGTAATACCCTATGTTAAACCATGCATCAAAGGAACAGCTTCCACGCCTGGCATTACCAGGGGGGAATAAAGAAAATAAACAAAACTAAAAAATAAAATAAAAAAAAAAAAAAAAAATATAAAATAAAAAAATAGAAAAAAAAAAAAAAAAAAAAATAATATTTAAAAAAAAAAAAATAATAAATATATATTATATTATAATATTATATAATAATATATTATAATATAGAGAGAGGAGAAGAGAGAGAGAGAGGGGAGGAGGAAAAGAGAGAAAGAGAAGCGAAAAAAAAGAATTTTTAGAAGAACAGTGAAAAACCAAGACAGAAAGAGAAAGTGAAAAAGAAGAAAAAAGAAGGGAACAAATCATAACCATCACAAAAAAAAAACAAAAGAAAACGACGAAGAACACAAATAAAAAGGGGTTGGGCATGACCAGAAAAAATGAACGTCAGGCTGAACAAAAAGTTTTTTTTTTTTTT
>NW_023646583.1:0-2500 GCF_015228065.2 Penaeus monodon | reverse complement strand
ATATCAGGAGGAAAAAACAAAAAAACGAAACCCAAAAAGATATATCCTGCTTTCTGTTTCCCTCACCCATCGGTGTTTTTAAAGAACTCTTTTTGGGACCTGTTTCCCCTGTTTTTTGTTTAAAAAATTTTTTAAGGGTGGGTTTTTTCGGTCTACCTCGGCTCCAAAAAAGAAAAAAAAAAAGATGTGTAAAATTTTTGGGAACATATGGATACATATATGTGTATATATGTATCCATTATATAATTATATATATATTATATATATCTATATATATTATATATCATTATATAAATTAATACCTATTTATATGATACTTAAACATATAAACAAAATATATTTAAAATATTTTACATAAAATGTGGGGTTTTGTGGGTTTTTCAAAAACACACAAAAATTAAAACAAAAAAAAAAAAAAAATAATATGCAAAATTATTTTTTTTTAAAATTAATTTTTTTTTTATTTTATATTTTTATTATATTTTATTTTTAATTTAATTTAAAAATTAAATTAATTAAATTGTTTTTTTTAAAATTTAAAAAATAGATTTAAAAATATTTAAAAATTTGGAAATTTTTTGTATAATTATGTAATTTTGATTTATATTTTTAACATTATTATAATTTATTATATTTTATGTTTTTTATTAATTTTTATAATTATAATATCTAAATAAAATTTTTTATTTTTTTTAAATTTTTTTTTTAATATTTGTTTTAATTTTATTTTTTATTAAAATTTTTTTTTAATTTTAATATAATTGAATTTTATTTGTTTTTTTTAAAGTTAAATGGAAAATAGTTTTAAATATATTAAAAATATATGAATATAAAATGTATAATAAAATTTTATTTTTAAATTATTTTATTTTTTTAATTAATTTTTTATTTTAATTTAATTAATTTAGTTTTAATTTTTATAAGTTTTAATTTTATATTTTTAATTTTTCAATATTTACATATTATATTTTTTTTTAAAGATAAATTAATATAAAGAAATTGAAATTATTGTAAAAAAAGTATTCTTTACAAAAGAAAAAGGAAATAATTGTGTTTTGTGTTTTGGTTTTATTTTATTATTTGTTTTTTTGTTTTTTTTGTTTTTTGTTTTTGTTTTTTGTTATTTTGTTAATAATTACATTTTACATAATTTTAACATATATAAAATTTTATATAAATATCATCAAAACGGTATGCTCATTTGACACCCGGGCCCTCCACCACCCCTCGCCACAAAAATCGACCCCACGCTTTTTTTTCCCACTTTACCATCGACCCCCGCAAATATTTTTGATTTTGTCGCTCAGTCTTGCTCGGTTCCCTTTTCCCTCTGTTTCCTATCACCATCCCTGTCAGCAAGTTTTTTCTCAATACTTTTACTTTCAACATGACCAATAAACTTAATTTCCCCCGGGTCAGATGTAACAGCCGGTCTTTAAAATTATTTTCTCAGCATCTCATTGTTTTCTTTTTGCCCAAATAAACGCAGTACTCGTCTGAAACCCCACATTTCAAAACTATTGATCTTTTTTTTGTCTATCTACTTCAAGCACCAAACACTCAGAACATATATGGGAATTGGGGAAAACTAATGAGTCAATAACCTCAGCTGTTCCTAAGGTAATGCTTCGGTTTTTTCCAGATGTTATTGAGAGCATTGTGGGCTTTTTTGGCAATGGAATCTTTCTTTTTATCTCCGGTGAATCATTTATATGTATATTTGTTAAAACAGCTCCAAGATAAGTGAAACTCTTCACATTTCCACAATTCCATTGATTGTAACATGTTCCCTCATTGTTCATTGCCGTTATCTTGAATCTTCCTGATCTTAGTTTTCTTGGCCCTTAAGAAAAAGCCAGCCTTTTTCGCTTGCTTCTCTAACTTTATCTAGTAGTTGTTGGGAGTTCATTTATATGGTGGCCCAAACAAAACTATATCATCGGCCCCTACCCCAGATTGATATTTTGTATCCTCCAACATCCACAGTTCCTTCAAAATTCTTAGAGCACCTCTCATAATTGTTTCAGGAATATAAATTAAAGAGGGTGCGGGGGACAGAAGCAACCCTGTCGACTCCCTTGTTTGATTCGAACCATTCTGTTTAACCCATAAGTGTGTTCTTACAGTGCTTGTTGTTGGTCATACAAGGCTTTTAATTAGTTGGATGATTGTTTGGAAACTTCATATCGTCATGTATTCCGAGGATATCGTGATCAACAGTATCAAAAGCTTCAATAATCGATGAAACACAGGTATAGGTCTTTTTGATGTTCTCTGTTTTCTCTATGATTAATTTTAATTTAGAATCTGTTTCTGGTACCTTTTCCAGGGCCCAAAACCTGCTTGTTCTCGCAATTTCCTTTTCTTAACTTCAACTTCATTCTTTTCAGCAATAATTTTCAACAAAAAATTTTTTCTGCTGTGACTTATTTAAAAAAATTGTCCTTTATTGTTTCATGGAGTGCTCACCTTTTTTAGGTATGGGAGGTAAAGAAGAAAA
>NW_023646582.1:0-2500 GCF_015228065.2 Penaeus monodon | reverse complement strand
ACACAAACACAGTACATGTGCACAAAATGAAAAGGAAAACAGCACAGTAAAATGAAACTAAATCATGACGTCTCCCAATATAAACCGAAATGGATACAAGGAGAGAATTTGGACATGAAAATGTAGTAGAGAGACAGAACGAACCAAGCTGAAATCAGGTCTCAGGAGGAGGTCAAAGGGCCCAAAGTTCTGGGAAAGGCTTTGGTATAACGAGGAGGTAGGTCATCCAAGCCCCACTGACTAGAAATCAAGTTAAGATTAGGCTTTTCTAATTAATAGAGTTCTAGCATTTTTTCCCTACAAATTGCTGATTTATGATTAATTTAGGCTTTCCAGTTAAGTGGTGACCTCATCACGTAAAGAACGAAAGCATTGTTCTCTGGCAAATCAAAACCACGTTATGGTCATTAATTCTTTTCAGAAGCTCTACCGTTTTCGCCTATTAAAACTTGGGACAATCTTACAAGGTATAGGTAAAAACTGAGAGAAGTCTCAAGAGCACCCTAGTGCATTGGCTTAACCAAGCTATTATGCAGCGTATTCAGATATTAAAAACAAGGTCCAATTCCATGGCCTTTAGGACATGTGCCGATTTTCATCAAGGAACGGTTATGTGAATGATAGTAGATTTAAACACTATCCTGTTGAGAATTACGGGCATTTTAGTTATAAAATTTCCATCCACAGATGAAATGTGCCGGATTTAAGAAAAAGAGGATATCTAAATTTCGAAATGTTTTTCAAAATGACGTCGAGCTCCGATCAATAAATTCATATCACAAATCCTATTGCCCTAAGAAACATGGACGAGATACTGACTTTTAATATACAATAGATGATTCGAGAAAAGTGAAGGTAATTAGTGGGTGAGTAGATTTTCGGAAACCGAATATTTAAGCGAGCTATTTTCAATGAATAAAAGAACGTCGAGAAAAGGAAATTTTCCCTGAATCTTTTCATTCTACTTTAAAATTAATAGTAGCACGAGGTTGTTCAGTTTAGTGAAAAAAAAATCATCAAAATCTGAATGTTTCACTTGCCAAAAAGAAAATATCAACATAATGAACCAAATCGTGTCGGGAGGGAGAATCCACGGAAGGAGTTCTGATTCAAACATCTCCATTCACAAGAAACAGGCTTAAGCTACTTCCCATCGCGATACCATTGTTTTGTTTATAAAATTCGCCGTCAAAAGACATTATTCGTGACACACAAACGAATGAGATCAATATAGCAATTGACCGGAATAGGGCTTCTTATGAGATGAAGAAAGTTTTCTTTCAAGAAATTCTAACAAGTCGTCAAGGGGGACATTAGTAAAAAAGGGAAATCAACATCAGAAACTCATAATTTCTTACCGTGCGTCGGCAATTTTCTAACCTTATTAATGAAATCCATCGAATGTTTAATATGGCTATTAGAGAAGGGCCCCATAAAAGGAGATAAAACACTCATAGCCAAGAGTCTAATGGACTCTAATGATCAGATCAGCATTCACCAGTCCCCCAGCAGACCATGACACAAGCAGCAACACAAGAACTGCCTACTCCTTAGCCAAGTGGCTCTCCCGTGATCTCCACTTCACCGTCAGCACCCATGCCATACCAGTGGGCACTCGCAAACCCACACAATCACTCCCTAAAGAGTTAGTGACACCAGTCCAAGTGGGAGGTGCATACCTCATCATCTACCACAATGTATATACATATATATATATATATATATTATATATATGTATAATATATATATATATATATATTATATAATAATATCTATATATATATATATATATATATGCTATATTATCTATACACATACATATACATATCATATATCGTATCTTCTATATATATCCCCCCCCCACACAAACATATTATATATATATCTATATTGTTTTTTTGTTTTGTGGATGTATGTATAATAGATATCAGAATAATATATATGTGGTAAAATTGTAATAATAATATTAAAATATAATTGAATTATATTTATATCATATATATATATATATATATATTATTAGCTATATTATATAATATATATATATATATATATAATCTTATTATATATATATATTATCTTATTATAGTATATCATTTGGTAGGATGGGATATTGGGGTTTTGGGGGATGTATCCAAATGGTAATGCATGTTGACGGGAAGTGGAGATCACGGAGAGCCACTTGGCTAAGGAGGCAGTTTTGTGTTGCTGCTTGTTTAGGTCTGCTGGAGATGTGAATGCTATCTGATCATAGAGTCATTTGACTCTTTGCTAGTGAGTGTTTTATCTCTTTTGGTCTCTTATAGCATATTAACATTCGAGGATTTCATAATAAGGTAGAAAATTGCCGACGCACGGTAAGAATTAATGGTTCTGATGTGTTCTTGTTTACTAATGTCCGCTTGACGACTTGTTAGATTTTGAAAGAAACTTTCTTATCTCATAAGAAGAGCCCTATTCCGGTCAATGCTATATGATTTTGGCGATAAGTTTTTTTGAC
>NW_023646581.1:0-7600 GCF_015228065.2 Penaeus monodon | reverse complement strand
TTTTTTGTTAGGTGGATTCTACAAAAATCATCTGATGTTTTTTTTCCTTTTTTAGCATGAATCATAGTTTTTTTAAATTTATAAAAATATCGGTTTTTTTTATACCGGTTTCAAATTTTGGGGTAAATAAAATTATTTGCTATATTTTTTTGTTTTGGGTCAAAAAACTTTGAAAAACTATTGTTTTTTTTATCTAGGGTTTTGCAAAAGCAAAATACCCTTAAAACGCACGCGAACAAAAAGTATGGAAAACATTTGGAAATTTTGATTTTTTTTTTATATTTTAAAAATTATAAACTCTATGCTCAACTGTTTTCCGGTAGCCCAATTGGAACCCAAAAATTTTTCCCTTGGGGGAGCTAAATTAATGTGAATTTGACGGCCATATAGACTTTAACTGAAATAGCTAAATTTTTGTTTTTGGAAAATTTTTTTGTTTGCCTAGGGCCTCACGATTCACGATGCCCTTAAAAAGGCTCGCCCATATACGGGGATGCTTCAAGGGCCCATTTTTTTTAATTTTTCCTTTTAATGGAATCCCCCAAAATAAGATTTTGTTGGTCCGTAAACTGTGCCCTTTCTCGGGGCCGTTTTAAAAGGGCTTTTTGAAAAATTAATTTAACATAATGTATTAGTATTGAAAAATTTAAAACAAAGTATTTCAAAAGTGGGGTGGGGGGTCAAATTTAGTACGGGTGGTGGTACGTCACACGAAATAGTTCTTTTTTAGTATCAGCCAAAAATTTCGGGGTTACCCACAAGAAACAGGTGAAAAACAGCTGAGAATAAAAGGCCTAAAGATCCTAATTTTCGGTAAAAATGCTGAATTATGTTTGGCAGGTTGTTATTTTTCCAATCTTATTTTTGTATTATGCAAATTCATTTATTAAATACTTTTTTGTTTTCGTGCAATCCCTTAAGATGAAATTCCCAAAATAGTTTTCCTATTTCCTGTAATAAAGGATGCTTTAATATAAGCAGGGCTGAAAGGGTATAGATGCGTTGCATAGGGGAAAACATGGCATTGTTTTAAGACGTGTGCTTCCGACGCCCCCACTAATTTTTTTTGCAACACAAGGGCCATTTTGATTAATGCCTACCCGACAACTATCTGAAAAAAAAGGGTTTCCATGTTTTTTAGCCCAAAAAGGGGACACAAGGGGGAAATTTAATTAACCTTACGGTCTGACCCCCAAAATTTTGGGGGAGTGAACCATTCATTTTTTTAAACCCCCCTTTCTGGCAAGTTTTTTTCTCAGCTTAGGTATGCATTTGTTATAGAACCCCACATCCCAAAAAATAATTTTTTAAGCCATTTTTTCCTTTATATTGATTGCTCAATTTTTGGTGGTGTTTTTCCCCTAGTAGTATGGTTCCTTCTCCACCCTAAAGTTGCTTTTTAAAAAATAATTTTGGTATATTTCATTTAATTATAAAGAAGATTGTTTTAATGATTTTTTTAGAATATTAAAAAAATGTAGGTCAAAAATTTTTCTTTTTAACCCAAAATTAAAAATACAACCTTTAAAAAGGGAACCCCGGGTTTTCCCCGGTGAATGTTTTTTTGTCTTTTTGATTAAAAATGGTTTGCATGTTGCCTGTTTTATTTTTTAATTTCATCCCCCAAGCAAAGGAGGTACAAATATTTTTTCCTCTTCCTGTGGGCAAATGAAAAATTTTTTAAAAAAAAGATTTAGTTATCGCAACCCCCCCATGAAGCAAAAAAGCTAAATTAACATTAAAACTCAGAAAAAAAATTGTGGGTACCCTTTTTGGTTTTCCCAACGATCAATCCCAAAAATCTTCGTTTTTTTTTGTACTCAAGTTTAGTTAATTGTCTTTCTGTATTTTTTTTTTTTAGAAACCCAAAATTATATAAATTTCCCTACCATTGTAAAATCATTTTTTTTTAGGAAATATTTTTTTACGATTAAATATTTGGGGGGTTTCCCGGAAACACTTAAAAGGGACCCCCGGGTTCTTTTGGTAAATGTTTTTTTATTAAATTTTCCCGGTCAAAAATTTTTTGAAAATATTTCAACTTTTCCCCTTTTAAAGCATGTTGCTGAGTGATTTTATAATTTCTTAATGTTAAACCTGGTATAAAATTTCAAATATATCTCGGTATTTTTCTGGGCTGATTTATCCCTTCCGGGAATGGGAATATTTCTGGCTTTCGCCCCCATAAAAACCCCTTACTGGAAGTGTAAATCACCTACAATAAAACCTTGGCATTTTGCATTTTCCAAACGCTGAAATGATAAAAGCACAATTCAACACATACTTAAAAAGGAAGTTGAATTTTTTGGCCCAACATGTTGTTTAGGATTAAAAAACAATGTTTTTTTTACTGGCCCAAAAAAAGTTTTTTTTTGTTGTAATATTTTTTGCCTGGGAACCCTAGGGTATGTTTTCCTAAAAACAAAACTAGAGAATATTTTCCAAATTTGGACCGTTAGATATGAAGAAAAAACCCTTTTACCCAATTTCCGAGTACCTCAATAATGGAGTTTTAGTTTGATAAACCAAAAAATTTTTTTGGCAAAGGCAACCTATAGAAAATTTTGCAAAAAAACCATTTAAAAAGGAAAAATTTTAAGGGGAGCTAAGACTCTTTTAAACCCCCCAGGGCCCACAAAACCCTTTTTTGCATTAAGGCAAAATCTTTAATTTTTTCCCCCCCGGTACAATGAATCTTTTCATTGAATACACCTTGTCGCTTTTTTTTAAAAGGTTAAAGTGCTTCTGCACAAATTTGCTAAAAATACATATTTTATGCATTTTAAACTATCAATGAGTTAAAAAATACTTTAAAGTTTTGGTCCCCCTTTTAAACAAAATAAATAGGACCAAATTTACCTTTAATTGGGTTTAAGAATACTTTGTATTTCTGCCTTTTCGTAACCCCTTTTCCCACCCCCCTAAGCCATATTTGGGTTTTTTTCTACAAATTTTTTTTTTTCACCAAAAAGAGGTTTAAAAGTTCATAATTTTAAAAAAGCCTTTAACCAGGATTTTCAATTTTAGGTTGCCATTGAACTTTATATTTTTTAAAAAAATTTTCATGGAAGTACTCTCTACCCTAGCCCCTTTCAAAAATTCTCATAGCTATAGATATAAAATATTTTCTCCGAAATTTTTTCTTTTTTGATAAGTTAGATGGGGTTTCTTTTATTTTGTGATTCAAAGCACACATTTTTTAAAAAAAAAATGAAAAAATTTGAAAACTTTAAAATTTTTTGAGAAATAAAAAGGGTCAAATTTTAAAATGTTTTTTATAATCTAAAAAACCCCAAAAATGAAAGGAAGAAGGGGGAACGGTTTCCAATATATGCCAATGGGCTGCAGGGTTCTTTTTGGCTCTAAAGGCCCAAGGGGCTTTCCAAATTTTGCCATATTTTTGTGCAGCCTTTCGTACAAGTTTTTTTTTTTTTTTTTCCCTTTTTGGCCAAAATCCCCCAGCAAAACTTGATTCAGGCATAAAATATCGGCATTTTTATGTTTTTTTAAAAGGGTGGAAAATAGAGTAATTAAAGTTTTTTAAAATAGCAAACAGGAATTTAAATGGCTTGGACATTTGGGGATTTTAAGGCGGGAAGGTAAAATTTTTAATGACTTCTTTTTAAAACAATGAGGTAAAAATATATTCGAAAAAAAAAGTTACACTGTATTTAAAATTTTATACACCTTAATTCCCGGTAAAAAATTTATTAGGACCTTTTAAAAACTAAAAAAAATAATGCCCTTAATTTTTAGCTCGGGGATTTTTTTATATTCCATTGCCTTGTTGCAGGGTGGTTATTCAGTGGGGTTTTACTAAAAATTTGAAAATTTTAAAAAAACAAAATAATTAAAAAATTTTTAAAATTAAAGAGTAAAATTTTTTAAAATTTAGAAAATTTATTTTTTAATTACACTAATTTTTGTAAAAAATTTATTAGAAATTAAAAACAAAGTTTTGTCCCCAATAACGTTTTATACCTTTAATTTTGGTGGAATCGAATTTTACTCCCCCAAAATTATTTAAAAACACAAAAAAAACTAAGAATTAAATTTGGCCGTTTTTTGCAGTTAATGTATAAAAAAATTGTTTAATTTAACTCAAAAAAAATCCTTTTTTTAAAAAAAACCATTTCTTTCTTCCAACTAATTTTAAAGGTTGATCTTAATTAAAAAAATTTTTTGTAAACAAAAACCCTCAAAATAAGCCAAAATTTATTTTATTTTTATATATGGGAAAAAAGGTTGAATCCCTTTGCCCCATCTCCCTTTTTATCTTTTTATTTTGTGGTTTACCTTTACATATTATTTAACTGGTTTTTTTAAAATTGGGAAAAATTGGGGTAAAAATATTCAAACTTTTAATATTTTTAAATTTTAATTTAATTTTTATATTTTTTTAATTTTTTTAGTTAAATATTTATTAATATTTAAATAATAATTATAAATATTATTATTTTAATATTATTTAAAATAATAAATTTATATAATATATATATATATAAAAAAGAAAAATATAATTTAAAAATCCTATACAAATAGTATATAATAATTTTTAAAATAATATATAAAAATATTATATTATATAAAAAATTAAAAAATAATAATTATATAATTATATAATTTATATATATAATTAATATTTTTGTTTTGGGTCTTCTCCCTTAAAAAATTTTTATTTTTCCAAAAGTGATCATTTTAACCCTTTAAACATAATATTTTGTTATATTGGTTTAAAACCGAAGTATTTTAAAAAAAAAGTTCTTAAGGTCTGTTCTTTAGATATTTAAAACCCTTTTTGAAAAAATTTTCTAAAGTTTTCGAGATAGGGTTTTTCTTAAAAACTTGTTTGGAGTAGTATAAATTTACCCCAATACTCGGTTTGAGGAGTTTTTGGGGAAAGAAATATGAGGTAACTAAAGCCCGGGCCGTAAAAATGGTCTATTTTAATTTTGCTGCTTTACGCAAAAAAAAAAAATTTTTTTTAAAAAACGAAAAAAATTTACATTTTTGTGCAGATAAGTTAATTGGATAAAATTTTCAACTAAAATTTTGGCAAAGGTTTTTTAATAAAGGGATTTAAAAACACAAAACAATTTGTCCCCCAAAAATCCCTGGAATACAACCCTATCTGACAAATTGGGTTTTAATTCTACCTGTTGATCATGATACTCCTTAAAGGCAGCCCTGTTTAAATTAACCAAATTAAAAAAACTAACCCCCGGGTTGGAAAAACAATCAACCTCCCAACCCCCAATTTGTTTAAAACCGCCAATTAGTGTTTTTTTTTCCCGGGCCCCCCCCTTTGCCATTTGTTAATTTTTTTTCATTTTCCAAAAACATGGGAATTCAAAGTACTTACAATTTAAATTAGGGGTTTGGGAAATGTTTAAAGAAATTTTGACAAATTAATTTTAACAATATTCAATGCCAATTTTCTCTCCAAATGCAACAGCTAAAATTGCTTTTGATTTGACCTCCCCAATACTTTTGTAAAAAAAAACAAATTAAATTTAGGGAAAAATTTTAAATAATACAATCGGGTTTAAGAATGGTATAATACTTCCGATCTACCCTTTTTGGGTTTAAAAAATTCTTTTTAATAATTTTTCCCCCATTTGAGTTTTTCCCCTAACAGAAAGTTTCACATTTTGGTTTCCAGGTACATTTTGGTTTTCCTATAATTTTACAACTCTTTTCAATATTTTCCCCTAGTTAGGCTTTAAGTCAGTTCCCTTGACCAAACCCTAATTTCAAAAACAACGTACGGGAAGAAAAAAAATTATTAAATCAAAAAATGGTACTTCTGGTGAAAAATTTTGACCATTTTGGGAAACCATTTAATGGACTTTAAATTTTAGATTTTTCGTTTTTAGAGAAAAATATCAAAATTTTTTTTGCATTGTTCCTTCTTCATAAAAATTTCATTTTAAATTTTAGTGCTTCAATCGCTTTTTGGGCCTAGGCTGCCCACTAGAAGGCCCCAACTTATTCTTGAAAAAAAACAATATTCGCTCCCTCGTGTTTTTGGACCAAGCTGCCTTTTTCTTTCAAATGGGAGTTTTTGGAAGCCCAATAGCCAAAGGGCCACATAGGTAAACCTTTCCCCCCGGGGAAGTTTTTGGTAGTTTTTTTTGAAAGCTAGGGGGGAAAAACCCCCCCCCCCCAAAAGCCCCAGGGGGGGACTTTGGGGCGTTTTGGGCCCCCAAAGGCGAAAAAATGCTATATACAAAAAACCCTTTGGATTTAAAAATTTTACCATTGTTGATATGGACTCGGGGGTAAAATAAAGCCCTTGACATCGGGGTCTACATAGTTATTACATTTTTCCCTTTCCCGGGCTACACCTGATGATTCACCTTTTCTTATATTATTGTTAATCATTAAAACATTAAAAACTTTTGCTTCTGAGGGGGGCAATTATCCAATCTAGTCGTAACAGACACAATAACCTTGAAAGGGTTTTGAAGTCCTTTATTTGTCCATTTTTTGTGGGGTTAATGTTAGAAAAAAACCTACTGATTTTTTACCAAAAAATTATCCCCCCTCAAATGACATTAAAAAAAAATATTCGGGTTTTAGTAAAAAAAAATATATCCTTTTTCGGCATTTGAAAATTTTCACTTTTTAAAATAGTGCCAAAAGTGTTTTTCTCAGAAAAATTTATTTTTTTATAACCTCCTCCCCAATTTGCAGAAGTCTAAAAATTTTTAGATCCTTCCTTTTTCCCTTCCGCTTCCACCCCATCACTTATCTTTTCCTCTTTTAACCGCTTTTTTTTTGATATTCTTTATTATTTCCCCTTTCTCTTTTTTGCTATCTTTTTTATTTTTATTTTTTTTTGTGTTTCCCTTTCTTCAATTTTTCCTTTTTCCTTTTTTCTTTTTACCCGTCTTTCCCTTTCCCCCTCTTTGTTCGTTTCCCCCCCACTTTTAACTTTCGATACTCGTTATTTCCCTCCAAACCTTCCAAATGGAAACCTTTTTTGAACCCCTACTAACCATAGATAACAATTTTTTCAAAGAAAATTTATTTATTTTTTTAATAAAACATAAAATTTACTAAATGTTGCTGAAATTTTGAGCCCCTACTCCCTGGTTTTGTTTCCCCATAAAATATAAGTAGTAGCGCCCATTGAAAAAAATTTTTAAATTTTTTCTCTTCTTTCGTAATTATAAAAAATAAATTAAGTTTTTTGTTAAATTAAAAATGTCACTAGAGAAGGATTACCCCTCCCCTCTTTTTTTTGGAAGTCAGTGTGTTTTTTTCGCTCATAAACACAAATTTTAAAAAAGGGGAAAAATTTTGAATAGAAAGCTGGCGTCAAAAATTTCGTTTGAATCTTTTTTGTATTATGGCTAGAAACCCCCCAATTTTAAAGGGGCCAAAGATGATACTCTTTCCATGTAGCATTGAAAAAAAATTAAAGTGAAAGCTAGACTTGGTCCCAAACGAAGAAATTTATCAACAATGCCATAAAATTTTTTTTTAAAGTATTTAAAAGGATTTGTTTTTTCCTTCTATTTTAGGTTTTTTTTTCTATTTTAAAGGTTATCACATACCTCCATAAGGAGAGTGATTTTTTGATTTCCCCAAAAAG
>NW_023646580.1:0-2500 GCF_015228065.2 Penaeus monodon | reverse complement strand
GCTTTGCACGTCAGACTTCAATAAAAAATCAATAACGGGGGAATCCTATACCCAAATGCCGTATATGACTGAAGCGACTTGAGCAGGAATATAATATCCCGCTCTCTTCTGCGTATCTGTAATGGGCGCTCGCAAAAATTTCCCCAAGGATATATAATTCACGAATCACACAAACGCTTGGGGGTACCCAAAACATGCAAGCGACTTGAGGAGGGTGAGAAAGGTGTGATTAATAAGCGAATAATGATTCTAGCTTAAACCCTAGTCCTACATTAATTAACGGACATAGCCCCGGGTCACACTGACTCAAAAAGGTGCCGAACGAATAACTTCGGTTTATTTAAAACCCACTTTTGAACGACGGAGCGCAGATCTATTGGCGTTTACGCAACCCCGGGGCAATATCGGGCAATCCTGTACACTATGATAAGGGGGAAGATCCTACGCTATATCCCAAATAATACAAATATTGTTACCTGCTTCGCTCTAAGCGCGATAGAACGTGTCACCAAAAAGCAAAGTAACAATGATATGTTTGCTTCCAAATTAGAGGGAACCAAGTGGTCATCTGACCCTACCACGCCGCCACCCACCGGGGAAAAAAGGGAAAGTGAGGTCAGGTCAAGACAGGGAAAATAACCTTTTTCTAATCCAAAGTGACCGCCAAAGAAAGAAAAGGGACGGTCAGGCGGGGGCGAGGGTTAGGAACGAGATAAAATGAAATGATATTCGTGATAAGATAAATCACGAACGCGTTAAATTCGTTGCAGAAGAAACAATATAAATCTCTAAAACGAGAGAAATAATTAATTACTTTACTAACGACGATATTCATGCTATTGATCACATACTCGATCGCACGGAAAAACGATTGAGGGGGAAGAATAGTTGGAGAACGTGCCATTTGCTGTCTTAGCACCTTTTAAACCACAAAAAACAACGGCTTAACACATGTATGGGAGAAGGAAGGGAAAAGAAATAAGAAAGGGGCCCAAACGTGTACTTACGTGTTTTTTTCTTAGCCATGTCTTGAAGCGGTCGAGCGGATTTTCTTCGGGGTGTCCGTGTTGCATGCCAAAAGGATGCAACGGCCCTCGCTGCCACCAGACTGTAAAAGGCTATGCTTACTCTAGTAAGTGGCTGACAGGGACGCAAACACACTTTAAAAGGGGTGAACAC
Source organism: Penaeus monodon (assembly GCF_015228065.2). NCBI lineage: Eukaryota > Metazoa > Arthropoda > Malacostraca > Decapoda > Penaeidae > Penaeus > Penaeus monodon. The sequence continues at coordinate 1,321 of NW_023646580.1, read as the reverse complement.
ACGCTAAAGACGACGCTACGACTTGTCTAAAGGGTCAAAAACGCCGCGTGGAGGCCACGGTCAGCTTCCGGAGAGAGGGCGGAGCTGACCTACCGCGCTGGTCGCTTGACACGAACTCTCCCGGGGGGAGGCGAGAGCTGACCCTACCGCGTCGGTAGCTGGGACGGACTCTCGGTCAAACGAGGTCAGATAAAAATGTGACCTCCGCCCTCGCGAGCGGGTGGTTCTTATTGGGACATTTGGATCCACGTGGAAAAAAGCCACGTGGTCCACTGGGAATAGAAATAGAATTATCCACATCCTGTAACAGAATAGAATTATCCACATCTATACCACACCCCACACACCACACACACACAAACACATATATATATATAAAATTATATATATATTATATATAATACAAATATTGGTGTGTGTGTGTATGTGTGTGTGTGTGTTGTGTGTGTTTACATATATATGTTTACATATTATAAAACATATATGCATATATGGACACACCACGCACCGAAAGCAGTTCGTTGTCACTTGCGGCCTCGTTCTGGCAACTCCGCAAAGCTATTTGTGCCAGACCGTATCGGTCTATACCGTTCCTTTTGGGTTCATCAGCTGCGTGGAGAAGGAAGCATGCTACATGGGCAACAGCTTGCTCTTCACATTCTTTCGCCCAGGCAATGACTACCTTTTACGGGAGTGGGTAGAGACAATAATTCCATATCGATATCGACTAAAGGTGGCTGTCGATATATTTATATACATATAATACATTATGTACATATGTATATACATACATATTTGACCATACACGGATGAACTACAAGGCAGCAGTTGTTTTGAATAGGGTGGTCTCCCATAGCCTTTGACCATACACGGACTGAACACAAGGCAGCAGTTATTTTGAATAGGGTAAACTCCCCTAGCCTTTGACCATACACTGATTGAACTATGAGGCAGCAGTCGGTCACCACTATATTTCCTAGGTAAGACCGCCCTGTAAGCCTTCATCTGTAAGATGAAGGCTTCGGGAGTCGACCTGAGAAAAATCCCAGAGGTTCGTTCTCGATTGCTTTTGTTGTTAAATATATTATATATATATATATATATCTATATATATATATATATATATATAAAATATAACCCAAAAAACCCACACACAATGGCGTCCCAATCATATTTGAAATGTGGTCAGGGGTTATCAAGTAAGCAAGTCAAGGCCCCCAAGTTCTTCTTTGCTCCCAGTTCCAAACTATGTAGGAATGACATTTATGCCATTTCTTCGTAGACTAGCCTTTCGCTTGAAATTCTGCGTACTACCAGGTTT
>NW_023646578.1:0-7602 GCF_015228065.2 Penaeus monodon | reverse complement strand
TTTCATTAAAGGCTATTTTCGTTTCAGATTATTTTGTTAATATCACGTATCTTAAACTAGCTGAATACAGTTGAAATATTTCTACCACATACCCACACCCACACACACACACACATATATATATATATATTTATATATATATAAAAATATATATATATATTATATATATATATATATATATATATATAATATATTATATACAACACACACCATCTCTCTCTCTCCCCTCTCTCTCTTCTTCTATATATATATATATATTTTATATATATAATATATATATATATATATATATTATATATATATATTTATAAAACAATCCTCCTTGACCAGGCCTCGAACCTAGGTCACTCCGGGTATGAAACCGGAGGGCCAATACTAAACCAACCATACCACTTGAATCACTATAGGAGTGTGTAACTAGGATCTAACCAGCTCCATAGACATTACCTATCTACTCATAGACGAGTAAAGATGGTTAGGTTTTACACACACTACCCATGGGCACTTATTGATTGACTGATTTACAAATCCAGACCGAAGTCAGAAGTACTGAGGTGTATATATATGGAAGATGGAATAATGCAATGCCACACTGATATAAATATATAACAATCCTCCCTGATCGGGCCCTCGAACCTAGGACACTCCAGGTATGAAACCAGAGGGCCAGTACTAAACCAAACATACCACACAACCCACTTATAGGAGAGTGCAACTAGGATCTAACCAGCTCCATAGACATTACTTATCTACTCATAGACGAGTAAAGATAGCTAGGTTTTACACACACTCCCCATGGGCACTCAGTGGAAATTGATTTACAAATTCGAAACTAAAGTCACAAGTACTGAGGTATATATAAAAGAAAAAAATCAGACACGCTAAAACCTTTGTATGATCGACTCTCATATTATGGTGTGAGTCCTGGACATGGCGGCTAAAACCCCGGGCCCAATATGCGGGTTGCAGAAATGTGCTTCTACCCCAGGATGTTGCGCACCCCTTACACCGACCAAGTGTCCAACGAGGATATCCTCAGAAGAGCCAGACAGGGATGTGAGTTTCTAGAATTGATCCAAGTACGATAGATCAAATTCCTCAGACATGCAATTCGTAAAAAGGGACATTAAAACCTTAGCTTAGCCGTAAAATTGAAGACAAGTAAGCTTAAGGTAGACCAAGAAAAACATTCCTCCACAATTTCAATATACAAACACTTCGACACCTCTGGGACAAAGCCGGACAACGTGAAACATGACCGCCAAGTAGTTCGTCAAACACCGCATCGGTGATGGCACAAAAAGGGAATATTATATATATATATATATATTATATAATATATATATATATAATATAATAAATATATATATATGTATATATTATATATATATATGTATATAATATAATATTATATATACATACATATATATATATAATATAATATATATAATTTATATATTATATATATATACATATATATAATATATATATATATATATTTTATATATATAAAATATATTATATATATATATTTATATATATATATACACACACACACACACACATACACACACACACACCACACACACACACACCCCACACCCCGCAACAACACACACGACACACACACACGCACACACCACACACACATATATATATTGCTACGCCAGGGGGTCTTTGTCTCTGTGCGAAACGTGTTTTTAACATGAAAAGGATGACCTGGGCATGTGTTAACATGAAGGAACCTGGGCAAACAGACGCAGATGGCTGGGGAGCGGAGGAGCGGGGGGAACAAGCCGAGGAAGGAGTTGGGTGCTGCTCCTGTAAAGACCTCGTGTGTGCCTTTTTGACCTGATGTAACTTTGTGTTGCCCTGTTTAAGCTGTATCGTGCAGTGTGACATGCTGGTTTCCCCCTTGTATTGTCCCTATAGAAAAGTGTACGGGTAAATAACTTGTGCAAATAAAGGAAAGACTGTCATCGTGTGTTTATTTCGTGCCCTGCCTCGCTACTTGGCGTTTTCCCTCCTGGTGTTCTGTGACGCTGTGGTGCTCGGTGCCTCTTGGAGCTGTTCAGTGTTCACGACCCTGTGGATAACACGCCGTTTGCCTAGCCTGCCTTGTGTTGGTGGCAGAGAGACGAGGTGGCCCGGGCCCGTAACAAAGGGTGTCAGGAGTGGGATTGTGATATTTGATCAGTGAGACGCGCCGATTTTCAGTCGTCCAAAGATGGCGGCAGCCATGAGGGAGAGGAGGCTATGATTGAGGCAGGCACGAGTGAGGTGAAGCCGAGCCAGATGGACCTGATCATGGCCATGTGGGCCGGTAGAGGAGGAAATGGCCCAAAGGGCAGAAGAGCAGGCCAGAGGGCACACGAGCAGGCGCACCATCTCGTCGAGATGCAGGCAAGGAAGGCAGAGGAACAGCTTTGCCAACTTGTTGAGGTGCTACAGAGCAATCTTGACCCTGTGAAGATGGAAACTCAGCAGTACACCGACAAGGCCTGAAACAGCGTGAAAGTGAACTGATGGAGGAGGTGCAGACTCTGAAGGGCGAGGTTCAGGGCCTGAGGGAGGAGTGAAGGAGGAAAGGGGGTGTCACGAGGTAGTAACGTTGCAAGCAGAGAAGGCAGACGAGGTTCTGGCAACAGATGCCAGAGTGTCCAGATTTACTGGGGGTCTGCCTGGGGTCCGTGGCAGGAAACCCCCGGGCCTCGCAGCGTCGTGTCGGAGCCAGTGGTCGCTGCAGAAGGCTGGAGACCCATCGGAACCGCTCCCTTGGGTATAGGTGGCGGCAAACTCGGACCCGGTCAACCCGCCTCGTTGCCTCCCTCACTCCCTTCCTTCCCCCCGGGTGTATTAGTTCACGGCACACGTTCTCCACCCTGCAGCCCCTCAGCCTCCAGACATTCTGTGAAGCGTAAGCCAGCGAGTAGAGGGGAAAGGTGGCCTGGGAGGCATATGCCCAGGGCTGGAGCCAGGAAGAGAAGCCCTGCAGCTGGAAAACACGTTAAGGGGCCCCGCGGTGGAAGTGTTGGGGCATCTGCCGCCATCCCAACATGCCTCTTACACCAGCGTGGCGGAGGCTTTGAAACGCCGTTTCGGGCACCACCATCAGGCCGAGGTATATCGGGCCCACTTGAAGAAGCGGACTTTTGAGCGTGGCGAGACATTGTCCCAGCTGGCGAAAGGATGTGGAGGCGCGGTAAGGAAGGTCGTACCCTGCGGCTGCGGAAGAGATGATTGGGGTTTCCTGGCCCACGATATCTTTGTTGTGCTTTGCAGGACCAGCAGCTGCAAATCTACGTCAAGCAGGCACACCCTGAGGACTTGCAGGTGGCGCTGGCGAGGGCCTTGGATTTCCCGAGACCTTCCTGAAGGCAACCAGGGCCTGGGGCCAGCTGCTCATCCCCGCCATGCCCTCGGGGGCCGGAAGGCTAAAGTGGAGAAGGTAGCTTTGGGAGGAAGGTGAGCCCGAGCACTTTCCAAGGGTTGTGTTGGGCGCTGCGGTGAGGAAGGGCATAGACGTAGTCAGTGTCAGAGGGAGCGGAGAACACATCCCCTCAAGCGGGGCGGATTCTGATGCCTTCCAGCATGCTGCAAGGGGCTGTGGCAGGTATGGTCACCATCCGAGTGCATGTCCTAAGGCTAAGGAAGTGGTACAGGAGGAAAACTCGGACAGGCTGGAGAAGGGGGCCGAAAACCCCGCCGTCCTCGGTTCCTGGGCCCCGACTTGGGTAAGCTGCCGTCGAAAACCCGCACGATGCAGGTGGAAGGCTCAGTAAGATGGGGAAACCATGCCGCCTGACAGTGGACACTGGGGCTGAGAAAACCCTAGTGGTGGCCTGATATGTTGGCCACTATGCGACTTCCCGACGCACCACAGAGATGTGTGGTGTCACGGGGCATTGTGTGCAGCTCAAGGGGCCAGTGGAGGCTCGTATTGGCGTGGGCAGCACGGTGCAGCAGCTGCCAGGGGTATGTGGCCGATCTGGACGAGCACTGTTTGCTGGGCCTTGACTACCTGACGCAGAGTAAGGCGTGTGTCGACCTTGGACGGAAGCTGGTGAGGGGGCACGGTGAAGATGTGCCCCCGTCTTCCCGTGGTTGGGTGTGCAGAGGTAGTTACAGTGAGCGCTGCACCTTGCCCCAGACAGAGTCTAAAAATCCGGTTTTACTATCAAGAGTGATGCGTGGAGTTGAGGGCCTCGTGGAGTCCATCCAAACCTGCAACTGGCTGATGGCGTAGCGGTGGCGGAGCCCTTTTTGGACCAGGGGAGGGGGTTTGTTTTCAGTGTTTGGTAGCTAACTTCTCCCAAAAAGGACCTGAAGGTGCCAGCTGGTGCAAAGCTGGGCACTTGTGAGGAAGTGGAGCGTCCCGAAGAGTCGTCGGGGAGCGAGGAGTTGGTTGGTGGTGGGGCCCTTGCCTGCTTCCTCGAGGACTTGGCGTTACCATGGCGTTTCGTTACTTTGGCGTTACCATGGGCCAGGAAGCTTTCTCCTGGGGCCATGGTGAAAAAGATGACGTTAGCCCCAGTAGCGGGGATGAAGACTTGGCAGATGCTAACCGAGATGAGGACGAGCATTTGGACGTGAGGCGATGCCACAGACGTCAATGGGGACCATGAGCCAGGTCTTGGGCAGAAGATACCCTCTGGGTGCCACTGCCAATCTACCGCTGCCCACTCATCCTCCAGAGCGACCCCCCGCGAGACGAAAGAAAGCCGCGCTGGATGAAAGATTTTTGTGTTTATGAGAACGATTTACAATTACGGGTTTCTTTTGTTTGAAAGAATTTTTTTTGTTCCTGAGGACTAATTTTTATTTTAAATTTTCTGTAGTTTGTTTCAGGTTTAGGTTTTGTCAGGGGCAGACGGGTCTCTGCTTGATAGGGGGGGATAGTGCTACGCCAGTGGGTCTTTGTCTCTGTGCGAAACGTGTGTTAACATGAAAAGGATGACCGGGCATGTGTTAACATGAAGGGACCTGGGCAAACATGACGCAGATGGCTGTGAGCGGAGGAGCGGGGGAACAAGCCGAGAGACGGAGTTGGGTGCTGCTCCAGTGAAGACCTCGTGTGTGCCCTTGTGACCTGATGTAACTTTGTGTTGCCCTGTTTTTAAGCTGTATCGTGCAGTGTGACATGCTGGTTTCCCCCCGTATTTTGCCCATAGAAAAGGTACGGGTAAATAACGTGCAAATTAAAGGAAAGACGTCATCGTTGTTTATTTCGTGCCCTGGGCCCCGCCACTTGGCGTTTTCCCTCCTGGTGTTCTGTGACGCTGTGGGGCTCGGTGCCTCTTGGGGGCGTTCAGTGTTCACGACCCTGTGGATAACACGCCGTTTGCCTAGCCTGCCTTGTGTTGGTGGCAGAGAGGGCGAGGTGGCCGGCGTAACACAAAAAAAAAAAAAAAAAAAAAAAAAAAAAAAAAAAAAAAAAAAATATATATATATAATATATAATATATATAATATATAATATATATATTTATATATATATATATATATTCCTGCATACTTATCTATATATCTATCTATCAGTCTGCATATATTCATGTATCTTATATATTTGTATCTATACCAATATCTATATCTATATAGACATATTTATGTATACTTATCTATCTATCTATATATGCATATATATATTATATATATATAAAATATATATATATATTATATAAATACATATCTAAATACATAAACATTTTATACACATTTTATATATATATATAATTATATTTTATATATATATATATATATATAAAAATATAGTTTAATATATATAGATGAAGAAATATATATATAAAATATATATATATATATATATATATATTTTATATATATATATATATTTACACACACACATGCATACATTATATATATATATATTATATATATTATAAAATTATATATATATATGTATAATTAATATAATACACACGCACACACACACACACACCACCACACACCACCCACACACACACACACACACACATAATTATATATATATATATATATTTTATATATATATATATATATATATGAATGTATATGTATATGTATATCTATCTATCTATCTATCTATCTATCTATCTATCTATATATATATATATATGTATATATATTTGTGTGTGTGTGTGTGTGTGTGTGTGTGTGTGTGTGTGTGTGTGTGTGTGTGTGTGTGTGTGTGTGTGTGTGTGTGTGTGTGTGTCTGTCTGTGTGTGCGTGTGTGGGGGTGTGTGTGTGTGTGTGAGGGTGAATATGTATGTGTTTGTCTGTGTATTTTATAAACACACATTCATATAGCGAGTTGAGGCTGCTTCTAAATTCCAGCCCTAGTAGCAAGACCCTAGGGAATGTAACAAACGAAACAAGATAAAGCTTATCCCAATCAAACGATAAATAACAAAGATCCAAAAGAGCATCCTGTAGATTAAACCAATAAATAAAAAAAACAGATAAAAAAGGGAGAAGCAATCCTTAAAACCCTGTGTGAGGGGAATCCAAACCAAACAATTCAAAAACCACGTTTCGAATCGGGAAAAGGGGGGGGGAAAAGGGCGTGTCGACTCAATTTTTTCTTTCTAGGAACATCTTCTACAATAGAAAAATAGTATAGTATTTAAATAAGGGGGTTTAAAATTTTCCTCACATAATATAATATTCTTGGGGGTATATAATATTTATTTTAATATATTATATATATATATATAATATAAAATTTAGCTAATGATAGATAATAGATAAATAGATAGATGATATAGATATACATGCAAATACAAAACATTATTAAATTTTTAATTATTATATATATATATAATAAATAATATAATTACAACACACACCCACACAACACCCACACACACACACACACACCACAAAAAACAAACCCACACGCCCGCCACAACACCAAATATTAAAAATATATTATATATTTATATATTACTTTAAAAATTTTATTATATATATTAATATATATATATAATTAACTTATATATATATATATATAAAAATATATATATATATATATAATATTTATAAAAATTTATATTATTTACCCACACCAAAACCAAATATAATTTTAATTTTATATAATATATTATAATATATAATATATTATTATATATATTATATATACCAAAATAAAATTACTAACAACACAAAAATTTTATAATATATATATATAGATATATATATATAATATAATTTATATATACACATTATAAAAATTTATATATATATAATATATATATATATAATATTATATATGTTTTAAATTATATGTTAATATATTTTAATATGTAAAAATTTATGTATTATATAATATATATATATTATATTAATTATATATAACTTTAAAATTTTAAACATACTTACTACCACACACACCACACCACACAATATTATTATATTAATATATATATTATATATTAAATTTATTTTATACTTACGTATAGTAGATATATTAAAAATAATACACCACCCACCACAAAATTTGCAAACCAACAGTGCACCCTATACCGACTACAATGCGCTATTCAGTTTAAAGTTCTTTTAAAGTCCAAGGGAAAACATGTGGTATATAGCAGCTATTTTGGGGGA
>NW_023646577.1:0-7602 GCF_015228065.2 Penaeus monodon | reverse complement strand
AAATAAAAAAATAATGATAAATAATAAAATGATTTATGATAATGATATGGAAATTATGGTAATCATAACAACAAAATTAAAGGTAATAATAATAAGAATGATAATGATAATAATAAAGATAATAATAAAAATGATGATAGTGATAATAATAATATTAATAATAATGAATAATAATAACAATAAAAAAATAATGATAATAATAATGATATAAATAATAATAATAATGATAATAATAATAATAAATAATAATAGTAATAATAATAATAATAATAATATAATAATAATAATGATAAGAATAATGATAATAGTAGTAATAACAACAACAATATGAAGAATGATAATATTACTAATTATGAAAGATGGAATAATGCAATGCCGCATTGATATCGATAAATAACAACCCTCCCTGACCAGGAATCGAACCTACGTCACTCCGGGTATGAAACCAGAGGTCATTGCTAACCAACCGTGCCACATTGCATTGCATTGCATTATTCCATCTTTTATAAATATACCTCGGTACATCTAACTTAGGATTTTGAATTGCTAAATCAATTTCCACCGAGTACCCATGGGGAGTGGTGTGAAACTTCGTATCATTACTCAAGTATGAGTAGATAGGTAATGTCTATGGAGCTAATAAATATCCTAGTTGCACACTCCTTTCAGTGGGTGTGTGGCACGGTTGGTTTAGCACTGGCCTCCGGTTTCATACCCGGAGTGACCTAGGTTCGAGTCCTGGTCAGGGAGGGTTGTTATTTATTACTAATAATGTTGATAATAATAATTAATATAAGAATAATGATAACCATAAAAATAGTGATGATAATCATAACGATAGTAAGTAGTAATAATGATGATGATGATGATGATGATGATGATGATGATGATGATGATGATGATGATGATGATGATGGATGATGATGATGATGATGATGATGATTGATGATGATGATAATAATAATAATAGATAATAATAATAATAAATAGATAAATAATAATAATAATAATAATAATAATAATAAATGATAATAATAATAATAATAAAAAAAATAAGATAAATAATAATAATAAATAATAATAATAATATAATAATAATAATAATAATATATAATAATAACGATAATGATAATCCATAAAAATAATGATGATAATAACAATAACAATAGTAGTAGTAGTAATGATAATAACAACAACAACAATAACAATAATAATAATAGTAATAAAAAAAAAATAACAATATAATAATAATAATAATCATAATAATAATGATAATAACAATAACAATAATAATAATGTGATAATAATGATATAATAATGATAATAATGATAATGATAAAGATAATATTTTTAATAATGCAATAATCTAATAAAAAATAAATCTATCAAAATGATAAAGATAAAAAAAAATAAAAAGATATAAACACACTACAGTACTACTACTCTAATATAATGAAAATAATGCAAAAAATATGAAATTATATTCATACAAATGAGAGAAAAATAAAATGAAAAACAATGATAGGAAAAATGATAAATAAAGTATAAGAAATAATAAAGATGATGGGGATAATAAAAACCCTTTGTTTAAAAATGTGATTAAAAATATAATAATAATAATAATAATAATAATAAAAATAAAAAGCAAAAATTAGTGATAAAAAAGATAATAACCCTTACGACATTTACATTTTCGGCCTTGCCCTTCCGTCTTGCTTCGGCCTGTGCCTCTTGCATCGTCGCTTTTTGCAAGTCAAAAATGCTGTTCCCAAATTTTCATTAAAAATAGGGAAAAAAGAAGGAAAAATGAGAAAGGGAGAAATAAAAGATTCGTCTGCGAGAAAAAATTTTTCGGGTTTGTCGCCATGTCGGGTTTTTTTTTGCTTTGTCCTTTGAATTTAAAAAACTGAAAGGTCGCGGGTAACGGGGGGTTTTAAATTATATATATATATATATAATATATAAAATATATTAATATTATATTATTATTAATATTATATATTTTATATATATATAATTACATAATTATATATAATATTATTATAATATAAAATATATATTTTATTATTATATAATTTATATATATATATATATGTGTGGTGTGTTGTTGTGTTGTGTTGTGTGTGTGTTTTTTTGGGTTTGTGTTGTGTGGTTGTGTGTGTGTGTGGTTGTGGGGGTGGTGTGTGTGTTTGTTGTGTTGTTTGTGTGGTGTGTGTGTATATATAAAAATATTAAAATAAAATTATATTATATATATATATTTATATAATATAATTATTTTAAATATAATATATTATATATATAAATATCACACACATACACACACCACACAACACACACACACACACACCATACACACACACACACCCCCCAACACACACACACACAACCACACACCACACCAAATTTATATATATAATATATATATAATATATATATATATATAAATATATTTATATATATAATATATAAATAATATATAAATATATATATTATATTTTAAATATAATAAAATATATATAAAATTTAATATATATATATATAATATAAATATATGTGTGTGTGTGTGTGTGTGGTGTGTGTGTTTGTGTTGTGTGTGGGGTGGGGTGGGGTGTGTTGTGGTATGTGGTGAGGTTGTTGTGTGTGTGTGTTTTTGGGTGTTTGTGTGGGGTTGGGCGGTTTTGGGGGTTGTTTGTGTGTGTAGTATGTGTGGCATGTATACGTGTTGTGTGTGTGTGAAATCACCACCATATATTTTAAATTTAAATATTATTAAATTTTTCCTAGATTTTCAATTACAATGGAAGTTGCTGATTTGGTTTAATGTAGCAATACATTTAAAAAATAATACCATATATTTTTCGATTACCGATAAGAATTTAAAAAAAATCTCTAATTATGCGTAATTAAAAAAGGATTTAAAGTAAAAAAATGATAAAAAGTTCTGGGCGCCCCCAAAAATTTTTCGTATTGATCCATGATTAGTAAATGCTTAAGTACAACCATTAGTCAACTGGTTTGACCCATGCCACTGCAAAATTAATGACTAAGAACTACCTGATTCACCCTGCCCCCGCTTAAGGTTAGGTCCGTATACACTAATTTAAACCACCCACCCACAAAAAAGCACGCACACAAACCACCACACACACGCGCCCCCCAAACACACACACACACACATACAAACACACACACACACACACACACCAATTGTATATATATAGATAAAGATAATAGATAGATAAAATGATATGTAGAAGAAGACTGTATAAATTATAAATAGTACAAAATAAAAGAGGGAGAGAGAAAGACACACAACACCCGATACATACATTTTTTTTTTAAGGGGTGGGTTTCAGTCTGAGCCCCCGTGGTCCGCAGATACTTAATTGTAGTTTTCATTTGTGATCTTTTTGGAGTGAGTACGTGGTGGGTCCCATTTCCCTTTTTCCACGGAGAGGCCCGGGTGTCCCTTTTTTTGGGTAATCATTCTCTCTATTTCCCCCCGGGCTTGGGACCAGCACCGATTGGGCGGCTTGCCCACCCAGGGCTAGGTAGGCAATCGGAGAATTTCCCTTTCCCCAAGGGAACAACGCCCCGGTGGGTGACTCGAACCCTCAAACTCAGACTGCCGTCGAGACTCTTGAGTCCGACCCTTTTACCATTCGGCCCCCGCGGCCTTTAGATCATGGGGTTCCTGATTTTTTTTTGCAATTTAAGCGGGGTTTTTCCCTTGCCTTCCGCCCGGTGTTTTTTTCGAGTCACCTCTTATTTACCGGCACTGACTTTAGTGGCTTTGGGCCACCCCGGGCAGGTGGTAAACGAGGTGAAGTTCCTTGCCAAAAGGAAAAAAGGCCCCGGGCGAACTCAGTTGCCGTCGTGAAGTCTTGATTGAGTCCGACGCTCTAACCATTCGGCCACCGCGGCCCTGATAAACATAATATAATTATATATATATATATATATATTATATATATAATATATATATATAAAATATCAACACACGCGCTTGGTGTGTAGTGGTCTGGTGTGGTTTGTGTGGTGGTGTTGGTGGTGTGGTGTGTGTATTTGTGTGTGTGTTTGTTTTTTAATAAAAATTTTAAAATATATATATATAATATATATTTATATTATAAAAATATATACACACATATTATTATGGGGGGTGCTTTCATGCGAAAGGTGATATAAAAATGGTGTGGTAGCCTAAAAAGGTTAAGTGCTTGCAGCTTCTCGCTTTCGCTGCCACCCCTGGAGCCCAGTCGAAAAGGGAGCAGCTTTGCATGTCTCCCCTGCCAGGTCCAGCCTCCGTCATTAAAATTTTGCAGTGGGCCCCCTCGGGCCACCCCTGGTAACTTTTTGGTCCCGGCTAAATGGGGGGATCCAGAGCAGCAGGATTCCCAGAGTCAGACATGGGCCACCAGCGGTGGAATGCCCTGGCTCCGTACCAACTCCTGCCCTTTGCCAACCCCGGGGAATTGGGGCAAAACGGGGGAGGGGGCCTTACCAGTCTTCCTCCCCTGTAAAACTCCGGCAATGCCTCTTATAATGGATATGTGGGGGAGGGGTGCTGCCCCCACCCCCAAGCAAGGGGGCTGTAGGTCCCCGGGGGGGCAAATTTGGGAAAACGAGAGTTATTGTCCCCCCTACCCGACAAATGCCAAACCCCCCCATGAAGCTTTTTGGGGCAAATTTCCTCGGAACCCCATGGCGATGGGGGCCCCCCCGCCTGCAGCCCCCCCTTTTTTTGGGGGCTCGGCGGGGGCGGCAGAGGTGGCAGTACTCGGAGTGACCGCCTGAGCCTTTAACCCCAGGGAGCCTTTGGGTAGGACTTGGAAAATCCGGTCCTTGTCGTCCAATTCCCCTGCCATCAAGGAAATGAAGCGATTGGGGGTGGAGGAAGCGGGCCTCTCAGGTGAGAAGCCGGTCGGCCCGAAAAAGTATTGGTGGGTACCAATATGACCAAGGTCACCACCCCCAGGGTGTAGCAACCCTCCTAGCCGACTTAAACCCCCGGTAGTTGAGGGGACATGGCTGATGAGCGTATAGGCACTGGACTAAGCATGCTTTTAGCTTTTATGTCTCTACGTGTATATGTCCTACATGTAGTAAACTTGATGGAAAGGGCTTCTACCCAAAAAACCCTATTGTGGAGACAAAGCCCCCGGAGGTTTTGCATTGTTCTGGGCGGGACCGGCTTGACTGAGTGGCTATGAGATGTCTGGCGGCCCTATGGCTGGGAGCTGATCCCCGCAGCGAGAAAGGCCTCCTTTCCCCCGGGGCTTTGCTAGGTCCCCCAAAAAGAGGATTTTGGACCTGGTACCAGCTCCACCTGCATTCTTTTGCCTGATGGGGTTCCCGAAAGCCGAAACCGGGTGGGTTCGAGCACGCATAGGTGGTTTTGGTCCCCAGGCCCCTTTAAAAACCCGTCCGGGACACCTGGGGTTTTACTGGCGACTAGGGGGGTGTCCCGGGGTCCCTGGCGCCGGGGGGATTCCGAACTTACGCCTGCGCCAGTTTTCATGGGGTTCTTTGGCGTGCTTAAAGCAGCCCAGGGGTGGGAGAAATTCATCCCCTGGGGACATTAGAGGCACAGAAGATGTCCATGGCTCGGCGAATGGGAACAGGTCTTTTGGGGCCCTTTTTGGAGGGGTCGGCAGGATAAGGGCCAGAACATCTCGGAACTTGCGAGGGGGGGAGGCCATTTCTTTGGGAAATGACCTCGCCCTGCAAAACCCTCCCTAGAAAGGGTGAATTAAGCCCCCTTGAATGACTCGCTGATCATGGTGGAGGAATTAGCTTTCAATGATGCAAATACCGTGAGGACCCCACCCACGAGGCGGGGGTCGTACCTAACGGAGGTTGGATGGCAATTTCCAAGCTGAAGAGGGGAAAACTGCAGGCTTATTGAATCTCTGTGAACTTCTAAAAAACTGGGGGTGAATTATGGGTTGGGGCTTGTCTTCTTGACTGCCATTGGCATCTGGGACCTTCCATTGACCCCGTTGAGGGGGGTGGGCTCCTCTCTGGAAAGAGAAAAGGGGTCGTTGGGGGTGACAACTCCCCGGATTACACTGCCAGCATACCAGGCAAAGTTTTCGACATTTTTCTGAAACGAATCCGGACCCCCTCTGAGGGCCAGAACCCGAGCAGTGGATTTACTCCCGGCAAGCCTCAATAAACCGAATACAACACTTTTAGTAATTAGGAATGCCGTGTGGTTTGGCCGTGGGTTGCTTGTAGCCTACTCGACCTAAGAAGGCGTTTAATCGGTGCATCGTGAATTTTATGGGAGATCAAAGGGAATTTCCCTGGATTTTGGCTAAAGCAAGCTCTATACTTACGTAAATGCTGTAAAATGTGGTGGGGGTTGTCAACTTTTTCCCGTTAATTAAGGGGAGAAAAGGGTGTGTCCTTACAACCAACACTTTTCAAAACTTTTTATGGGGGCGGATAATGGGCAGAGCTACAAACAAAGTCAGTGTGGAGCAAAAACCCGGGGAATATAATGTCTCAGACTTGTCTTTGCCTATGATGTTGCTATATCTGGCCCCCTAGCCTGGGGCGGCTCTTTAGCATTAGAAAAAGGCGAAGCCCTTAGGCTAGAGGTTCCTGGGCCAAGGGGCCAAGATTTAGGACTTTGGGGTCTGTTAGGGGAACCCGTTCAGTCATCCATGCTTTCGGAAACGTTGAATACAGAGTTTTACATACCTTGGTAATTTTAAAAATTTTCTCTGGGCTGTCAGACCAAGAAGTCAAAAGATGGATTGGCTGGCAAAGGGGTCATGAAACTCGATCAACATGGCATTTGGGGATGTCAGACCTATGCGAAAGACCAAACTATGGTCTTCAAGGCCTTAATTCTCCATTTCTGGACGCTATCCCGTGCCTTGAAATTCGTCTTGAGCCTTTTTTAACAATTTCCCTTTTCCAGTACAGTTGGAGGACAGTGTCCAACCCGTGGTTAAACCTAAGACTGGAGGAACCTGTTACTTGCAAAATCCGGGATCGCCAAAATCAGGTATATGGGACCTAGCTCCTTTTTCCCCGTAAGACCCGCCCATGAGCTTTCTCCCTGCGAAAACCTGGGTGGAGGAGACCTGTGGGACGACCCCGGGGTCATGGTTGGGCAGCTGACGAGACCGGCGCGAGGAATTAGAAAGGGGGGTGGGTGGGGCCTGCCGGAGAAAAAACAAGAGGATCCTCGGGTTTTGGGAAACGGAGGGTGGAGCGGGCCCCGCCCCGGAGCCCCGAGGGGGAGATGAAAACATAAAAACCAAACAAAAAAAAAACAGAACACAAAAAACCAACACAACGAACAAACCCACAGGCAGGACAGAAAGAATAATAAAAAGGGAAAACAAAAGAAAAAAAAAAAAAAAAAAAAAATAAAAAAAACCCCAAAATAAAAAAAAAAAAAATAAAAAAGATAAGGGAAAAATTAAAATGGGGGGAAAAAAAAAAAAAAAAAAAAAAAAAAAAGGGGGGGGGGGGGGGGGGGGGAAAAAAAAAAGGGGGTAAAAAAAAAAATAAAAGGGGGGGGAAAAAAAAAAATAAAAAAAAAAAAAAAAAAAAAAAAAAAAAATAGAAAAAAGGAAAAAA